>NC_028646.1:39195001-39201109 GCF_001406875.1 Solanum pennellii | reverse complement strand
TTATGGGTGTTCTAATCAAGGTTCAGTCAAGATTATTACGGTATTCAACTTTAACTTATCTCTTTTAAATTATCTATGAAATCTGATGTAGTTTTATGGATTCTTTTTATATAGTTTGTTTCATTTAGATTTTGATTGAAATAAAAATGTGAAATTAAATATATTTGCTATTATTTATTATTGTACAATTTTGATGCTTTGAATAAGTTTGTAGTAAATATCACGTTGAATCTCATTGAATATAGAAAAAATTTAATTAATATTTTAGAGTTAGTACATTGAATATTTTTTAAAAAATGTTAGTTGTGATATCTTAAAATGAATAGGTCATAACATCTTTTCTTGTCTTATTTAATTACTAATGATAAAGTAGGTATACCTAAGCTTAAAAAAAATAAAAAAATAAAAAAAAATATTTTTGTTGTATGTTATCACACAAAAATAAGATTTATTCTAACAAGTTGTTATTGCTTTCTTGTAGTAAAAAATGTATGCTTCATTTTGACATTAATATTCAGAGTAATAAAAAATATAAAAACATTAACATTTTTAAACAAATATAGAAATAATGTCAGAATTATATATTTTATCCTCAACATTTAGATTTATTTTACAATATTTAGTTTTATGTATAAAGGAAAACTATTTGTTTTAATGACTAGATTAGTTTTAGGCATATTAATAAATATTTGTTTCAATTAAGAATGTGGTTACACATCTATTTGAGATACTAAAAAACTCAAGGATGCGATTACAAACCTTGACCAAATTATTTTAATAACTAACTTTCATTAATTTAAATCAATAAGTGTAAATAAAAATTATTAGGTGTGATGGACTTGAGAGATGAAGATAGTTATGTCTCTAAATATCAAAATCGAGAATGCAGTTATGCATATGATTAGAGACCAAATAAAATAAAAAATGCAAACAATTCATAGTCTGAAATTAATATATGCAAAAATATTATTATATTATTATAGGTCAATAAAAGCGACCCTGCTAGAGCCACGGGACTCGAGGGATGACTAATACCTTCCCCTAGGGCAAAATTCCTTCCCTGAATTTCTAGTTCGCAGACCAAAATAAAGTGTCATCTACTTTTTGTTAGGGATTAAAACAAAAAGGTGACCTGGAACACCATAACATAATTCCAAGTGGCGACTCTGTAAAAATAAAAATAATCCCTAACCAATAACGTCACTTAAATTGGAAAAGCCCTTATCGTCATGCATAAACAGGGGCTTGACATCACTGGTGACTCTAGTGGGGAATAACCAGAATTCGAGCTTTGTTATATGGACTTTTACTTGATTTTATTATTTTATTTTATTAGTTATATTATTTTTGATGGTCTAACATGTTATTTGTTGCTCATTTATTGCTTTTTATATTTATATTACTGAACTTTACTAAAAAAGAAAAATTCTCAAACACACCTTATGGGTCTATGCCTACACTTAACATACGTTCATATGAATGCAGTTATGCATCTTACTTTTCTTTGAGATTAAGTTGGAGTGTGTTGACACCTAGTGATGGATATTTTAGTCATACATGTTACACATTGTTGGACCAACAATGAAATCGGAATAACGCTGCTATCGCTAAATTGCCCCTCCTTGGCTCGAGTGGTCCACTCAGGTAAACCAGTCTAGATACCGATCTCTTTCAGATTTGAACCTAGTAACTGGAAGATAAACATGTTTATCCCTAGTATGCTCTGCTTATTTGCATTTGGCTTAGTGGACTCAACACACTTAGAGATAAAACACAAAAAATTTATTACAGAAGTTCTTAATTTCATAGACATAAAAATTCCAATAAAAATTAATTATTTTAAAAAAAAAACACAAGAAATGAAATAAAACAAAATTCATTTCAAAAGTTATCTATACCATTTCAAACAAAAAATATTATTTCATTTTCCAACAAATTTCTAACTTTTCAAAAAAAATAATAAAATCAATAGTTCAATCTAACGAACTACACACTCCTGGTTCTCACTTGATGAGATACGTAGGCAACCCTCTCTAAGTTCGGTGACTCTTTATTAAAAAAATTAAAAAAATAATCTCAAAATTGAAAACAAAAAGATGAAAAACAAGGAGTTTTATTTTTTACCAAAAAGAAGTTTTTATTAAGTTTCTTTTAATAATTCAAAAAAAATTGAAAAATTTTTCCTAAAAAAAATAAATAAAATAAATACAAAGATCTTATACATGTTCGCAAGCGTGTTACAAACGTATTTTGATCAATGCATTATCAAAGAATTTATTTTATATTATATTATTAATTTTTTTAAAACTAAATAATTAGTAATTAATAATTATGAAATGTCTAACCCTAACAAACTTAATCATCCTTGCACAGAGTTAAATTAAGGTGGTTGTTTGTGGTTAAGATGGCATCTCATCCCTACAATACAAGGTCTAAAGGAAAAAAGAAAATGATTCAGAAAGAAGGAAATAATTCGGACAATGATGAAGTTAAAAACCAGATGATCTCCCATGAAAAAGAGTCAACAGAATAGTTAAGAGTATTAAGACAACATATGACAGAGATGCACGAAGCTTGGATGAGTGGACAAGCTCCATCGTCTTCAATTGGTGACTATCTAAATACAAATATGTCTCCCCCTATCCAACCACTGACAAACCATCCAATTTATCCACCCATATTTGACCCCTATGCTGACGCATCCAACATAGCTGGAACTTCTATGGTGCGCCCTTTGAGTAAACCTATGACGTCCAATCCACTCTTCGTGCCAACTGCGCCCACTAATAGCATCCCACAACCTATAATGGAGTCAAATCAACAATGATCCTCCACCTAAAGTTTAGTATGATCGAGATTATAACTCTAAAGTGACATTTAAAATTCTAGTCTCTTACCCTTACACTCATCAGTATAGTTTTCCTCTTGAAATTGAAAAAACTGTTAAAAATGAGGAACATGAAGAAATGGATAAAAAAAATGAAAAGTTTGGAACAAAGTGTAAGAGATATGCAAGGGCTGGGAGTTCACAAATGTCTCATTCAATGATTTATGCATTTTCCTGACATTCATCTAGCCATTGATTTTAGAACTCCAAAGTTTGAGAAGTATAATGGACATGGAGATCCTATAGCATATTTAAAGAGATATTGTAATTAAGTAGGGTCCGGAAACAAAGAAAAATTGCTCATGGCTTATTTTGGGAACGTTTGATGGGAATTCTCAGAATGGTTCATAAATAAAGATACTTCTAACTGGCACATATGGGATGATTTGGCTCGACGTTTTGTTCAACAATTTCAATATAACATTGACATAGTTTCAAATTGTAAATCTTTGTCCAACATGAGAAAAAAAGCATCGAAATTTTTTGTGAATATGCTATAAGGTGGAGGGAGCAAGCTGCCAGGATTAAGCCGCCAATGAAAAAGTGTGAAATGATTGATGTTTTCCTCCATGCGCAAGAACCAGAGTACTTTCATTGTTTACTTTTTGTTGTTGGCAAAACATTTGCTGAAGTTATTAAGATTGGTGAATGATGGAAAATGTCATCAAATCTGGAAATATTGTAAGTCAAGTTGCCTTGAAAGCCACAACACAGGTGATTAAAATGGATCAGGAAACCTTGGAGGAAAGAAACTGAAGGAGGATGTAATAAATGTTGTGTCAGACACATAAAAATGTCCAAGGGGTCCATTTTATCAATCTGCACCACCTCAATACCATCACTATATCCCCATTCAACATATACAATACTCTATGATCCCATCTCAATATGCAGTATCCACCAAACAATTCTCAATGGAGAGCACCAAAACATCAAAATATTCGTCCATCTTCTCATAATTTTTAAAAACCTTATAATCTCTGTCCGAGACATGGATTTGGAGGAGGTCAAAGGCCTAGAAATAATTTCACACGAAATGGAGAGTCTTACACAAGTTTATTTTATAAGTTGAAACATTTAAAGATGATAGAGCCAATTCCTCAAAATTATGTGGACCCACATGCAGAAGGTTTCAATCCTTCAATACGATGTGCATATCATTCTGATGCTCTAGGGCACAATACTGAAGATTGTCGCAACTTAAGAAGAAAGGTGGAAGAAATGATTCAAACAAAGAGGATTGTGGTTCAAAATATGACCCCCAAAATGTTACTAAGAATCCTCTACCAGAGCATAATAATGTACACTTCATCGAAATGATATGTGATGATAAAGAATATGAAAATTCTTTCAATTCTACAGAAAAAATAATTAAAATTGTTGAATCATTCATGAAGGCTAGCGTGCAACGTAGTGGCTAAGAAGTCAAGCTTGGTGATGGGGATAAACTCTTCTTTTCTCAAAAAAGAGAGTATGGATAGTTTATTTTGTCATCATTTCACCTGTGCAATCTTTCCTTATTTATTTTAGTAAGTTAGACTTTTCTATCATTTCTCTTATATGTTTGTTTGTTGATTCTTGTCGTATTCTGGGTCATTATAGAGTTGTAACATGAAATTTAGTTTGTTGTCTCATTACTAAGTCCTTTAATCTTAATATAATATTTTTCTTGTGTCATTTTGATCCGTTCTATTTGGCTGTCCACATATGCATCTCTTTTCATTTCAATTTTTGTGACATGCTATGCAAGATGATTTGGTGAGATCTTACATATCTACTCATGGAATTTATACGTCATATAAGTTCAAAATGAATATATATATATATATTAATACATCCCTTAGTAGGGAAAAATGCGTAAAGAATTGACATATGTCATTTGCTGCCAAGAAGTTATTAGTCAAATGGATATATATATATTCAACAATGCATACGTTGCATAGAGATAAAGACTGATTTTCACTTCACATATTAAAGAGTATGCTTGTATTGACATTTTTAATATGACGAAGGCATTTCAATCTAATATACAAACATCGTGTGATCTTTTGCTATCCCTTTTGAGCCTTAAATTGATTGTTTTTCATACCGTTTTTTGGAATCAAAATACAGTTAAAACAAAAAGAAGAAAGAGTAACAAATTCAAAAAAAGAAAAAAAAAGAAAAATAGAATTAAAAAAAAAGAGTCGAGAAAAAAAAAGTTGAAAAAAATAATTAAAAAATCAATAAAATACATTTGACCTGATTCTTGTTTTGAAAAGATACGTAGGCAACCTTATGTAACGACCTGTTTAGTCGTTTTGAGCAGCAGACTTTGATTCTGGAAAAACTGGCAGAGANGGACGAACGATGGGTAACTTGGTATCTATTGTAACGACCTGTTTAGTCGTTTTGAGCAGCAGACTTTGATTCTGGAAAAACTGGCAGAGACGACGGACCCCACGACGGACCGTCATGGGCACGACGGACCGTCGAGGGGGTCTCGTTTCAAAACACTTAGAAATTCTGAAATTTGGGTACTGAAATCGACTCTCTGAACTTCGTAACGGAATGGCAGGACGGGGACCGTCGTGGACACGACGGACCGTCACAGACCCTTAATAGAATTGAGTCTCTGAACTCTGTAACGGAGCAGCAGGACGGACCGTCGCAGGCACGACGGGCCGTCACAGACTGCGTAATCCCAGTCTGAGTCGGATTTCTTTACACGTTTTAAGGGACGTTTTGGACTATTCCTACTTTAATTATAAAGTTAGAGGGTTAAGGTTAATAAGTCTAATTACTTGGGGGTTAAAAGAGGCAACCTTAAGTTAATTAGTGGGTTATTATTGCCATCTTTTATTCTTAATTATATGCTAATTAGGGTAAAAGAAAGAGGGTTTGAATAAAGAAAATAGAAAGAACAAGAGAGAGAGAGAATTGAACGAGAAAGAGAGAAACGAAGAGGATAGCAAAGCTTTGGGGAATTTGTTGCTTGATCACGAATCTTCAGTGGAGGTAGGTTATGGTTTTCATGCTATTCGTAGTAAACTCTTAATAGTGAATGATATGTATTGGTAGTATTGTAAACCCTGCTATATGCTTAATTGTATGCTTGCATGAATGTGATGATATAATTGTGATAAATTAAGCATGATGAATCTATTGAATCCCAAATCTTGATAAAAACCTAATCTCTTGTTAATGATGATGCCTTGATATAAAAGAAGGCTTGATGAACT
>NC_028646.1:39189114-39192277 GCF_001406875.1 Solanum pennellii | reverse complement strand
TTCTCTGAGAGACCTATGCTTGAATCCAGAGAGTGTTATGGATGTGGGGAGACTGGACATATTAGGAGGAATTGTCCAAAACAGAGTTATAGACCCCCAATAGCTAGAGGTAGAGGTGGTCATGTTAGAGGCCGTTATTCTGGAGGACGTGGTGGTCGAGGTAATGGTGGTCACCAAAACGGCTGGGGTGATGGGCAAACTGGAGCCACTACAGCACAACATGGTAGGGGCAACGGACAGACAAGTAATGGGGCCCATTGTTACGCTTTCCCTGGGCGGTCGGAAGCGGACACATCAGATGTTATCACAGGTAACCTTTCGGTTTGTGATTGCATGGCTTCTGTATTGTTTGATCCTGGATCCACATTTTCTTATGTATCTTCCTCATTTGCTAATGGTCTTAATTTACCTTGTGAATTGCTTGACATGCTTATTCGTGTTTCTACTCCGGTGGGTGAGTCGGTGATAGTTGAAAAAGTGTATAGGTCTTGTTTGGTGACTTTTGTGGGGAGTAATACTTATGTAGACTTGGTTATCTTAGAAATGGTTGATTTCGATGTAATTCTGGGTATGACTTGGCTTTCTCCGAATTTTGCGATCTTGGATTGTAATGCTAAAACTGTGACATTAGCCAAGCCTGGAACAGATCCGTTAGTGTGGGAGGGTGACTACACTTCCACTCCGGTTCGTATCATCTCCTTCCTTCGTGCTAAGAAAATGGTTAGTAAGGGTTGTTTAGCGTTCTTGGCACATCTCAAGGATGATACTACCCAAGTACCTTCAATTGTGTCGGTTTTGGTAGTCCGTGATTTTTTGGATGTGTTCCCTGCAGATCTTCCTGGTATGCCACCAGATAGGGATATTGACTTCTGCATTGATCTTGAACCGGGCACTCGCCCCATTTCTATACCCCCTTATAGAATGGCTCCTGCGGAGTTAAGAGAGTTAAAAGCCCAACTTCAAGAGTTGTTGAGCAAAGGCTTCATTAGACCAAGTGCATCTCCTTGGGGTGCTCCGGTTTTGTTTGTGAAGAAGAAGGATGGGAGTTTTCGGATGTGCATAGACTACCGGCAGTTGAACAAGGTAACCATAAAGAACAAGTATCCTCTTCCTCGCATTGATGACTTGTTCGATCAGTTACAAGGTGCTTGTGTCTTCTCTAAGATTGACTTGAGATCCGGTTATCATCAACTGAAAATACGGGCAACGGATGTGCCAAAGACTGCTTTTAGAACCAGGTATGGGCATTACGAATTTGTAGTGATGTCTTTTGGTCTTACGAATGCCCCTGCTGCGTTCATGAGTTTGATGAACGGGATTTTTAAGCCATATTTGGATCTCTTTGTGATCGTATTTATTGATGATATACTAATATACTCTAAAAGTAAGGAGGAACATGAGGAGCATTTGAGAATGGTATTGGAAATGTTGAGGGAGAAAAAGCTTTATGCCAAGTTTTCTAAGTGTGAGTTTTGGCTAGATGCAGTGTCCTTCTTGGGACACGTGGTGTCTAAGGATGGAGTGATGGTGGATCCTTCTAAGATTGAGACAGTGAAGAATTGGGTAAGACCTACTAATGTGTCAGAAATAAGGAGCTTTGTTGGGTTAGCTAGCTACTACCGCCGATTTGTCAAGGGATTCTCTTCCATTGCTTCCCAATTGACGAACTTGACTAAGCAGAATGTTCCATTTGTATGGTCGGATGAGTGTGAGGAAAGCTTTCAGAAGCTCAAGACTTTGTTGACTACCGCACCCATTCTCACCTTGCCCGTGGAAGGTAAGAACTTCATTGTTTATTGTGATGCATCCTATTCTGGTTTAGGTGCAGTACTAATGCAAGAGAAGAATGTGATTGCTTATGCTTCAAGGCAATTAAAAGTGCATGAACGTAACTATCCAACTCATGAATTGGAATTGGCTGCGGTAGTGTTTGCATTAAAGCAATGGAGACACTATTTATATGGGGTTAAGTGTGAGGTCTACACGGATCATTGTAGCCTTAAGTATGTCTTTACTCAGAAAGATTTGAACTTGAGACAGAGGAGATGGATGGAGCTACTAAAGGACTACGACATCACTATCTTGTATAATCCGGGAAAAGCGAATGTTGTGGCAGATGCTTTAAGTAGAAAGGCAGGGAGCATGGGAAGTCTAGCTCACTTGCAAGTTTCTAGACGTCCATTGGCTAGAGAGGTTCAGACTCTAGCTAACGACTTGATGAGATTAGAAGTAAATGAGAAGGGAGGATTGTTGGCTTGTGTGGAGGCAAGATCTTCTTTTCTTGACAAGATTAAGGGAAAACAGTTTGATGATGAGAAACTAAGAAGAATCCAAGATAAGGTGTTGCGAGGAGAGGCAAAGGAAGCACAAATCGATGAGGAAGGTGTTTTGAGAATCAAGGGAAGGGTATGTGTACCCCGAGTTGATGATTTGATCAACACTATTCTGACAGAGGCTCATAGTTCAAGGTACTCTATACATCCTGGTGCAACCAAGATGTACCGTGACCTAAAGCAACACTTTTGGTGGAGTAGAATGAAGCGTGATATTGTTGATTTTATTGCCAAATGTCCAAACTGTCAACAAGTAAAGTATGAACACCAGAGGCCCGGAGGAACACTTCAGAGAATGCCCATTCCTGAATGGAAGTGGGAAAGGATTGCAATGGATTTCGTGGTTGGTCTTCCCAAGACATTGGGAAAGTTTGTTTCTATTTGGGTAATTGTTGATAGGTTAACTAAGTCTGCTCACTTCATTCCGGTCAAGGTGACTTACAATGCCGAGAAGTTAGCCAAAATCTATATCTCAGAAATCGTTCGGTTGCATGGGGTTCCACTCTCCATTATATCAGATAGAGGTACGCAGTTTACCTCTAAGTTTTGGAAGACATTGCATGCGGAATCGGGTACTAGGTTGGACCTTAGTACTGCGTTCCATCCTCAGACCGATGGTCAGTCTGAGAGAACGATTCAAGTGTTGGAGGATATGCTTCATGCATGTGTGATAGAATTTGGTGGCCATTGGGATAGCTTCTTACCCTTAGAAGAGTTCTCCTACAACAATAGCTATCACTCAAGTATTGGTATGGCCCCATTTGAAGCATTGTATGGGAGGAGATGTAGGTCTCCCATTGGGTGGTTTGATGCATTTGAGGTTAGACCTT
>NC_028646.1:39186655-39186940 GCF_001406875.1 Solanum pennellii | reverse complement strand
AATCTCTTGTTAATGATGATGCCTTGATATAAAAGAAGGCTTGATGAACTAAGTAATGAGATTGATGATGCCTTGGTAAGAGAGAAGGCTTGATGAATTGATAGAATGAGATAAGGGGATCGGGTGTCACGAACCGACACGTAGATTTAGGGGATCGGGTGTCACGAACCGACACGTAGATTTAGGGGATTGGGTGTCATGAACCGACACGTAGATTTAGGGGATCGGGTGTCACGAACCGACACGTAGATTTAGGGGATCGGGTGTCACGAACCGACACGTAGA
>NC_028646.1:39182918-39186600 GCF_001406875.1 Solanum pennellii | reverse complement strand
AGTGTCACGTTCCGACACATAGTAGTAGGGGATCGGAGTGTCACGTACCGACACAAGAGGATTAAAGAATATGAGGGAGCGGAGTGTCACGTACCGACACAAGAGAAATAAAGATAATGAATCTTGAAAGATGTTAATATACTCAATCTAATGAATCTAATTCCCAAATGAGTATGGTATTGAGGCTTGAGTCCTCATGTATGAACTTGGCGGTACTTATTGATGATTATAGTACTTGTTGCTACATGTTGAGTATTGTGGTCGATTTATGATATTACTTGATATATACTGTGTTCTATTTTGAGTTGGCCGATGATACCTACTCAGTACTTGTGTTTGACTGACCCCCCTACTTTTATGTTTTCTTCTTTGTTATTTGTGGAGTGCAGCAAACGTGCCGTCATCTTCAACTCAACAGTAATTCTTGCCAGTCTTCGTCACACCGGATCTTCAGGGTGAGCTAATGCTTCTAGCTTGGACTGGATCTTCTTCCTCATGTCTTGATGCCTTGAAGTTTCGGCATGGACTAGCTTTTACTTGTTCTAGCTTTTAGAATACTCTTAGTTTAGTCATTTGATCGTAGATGTTCTTGTGGTGATGACTTCCAGATTTTGGGGAATAATAGATGTTGAATTTTAGAAGTTAATGAATTGGTTTTATTTAATGAGTTTAAGTCTTCCGCATTATTTACTGTTGATATTATATTGAAATGTTAAGGTTTAGATTGGTTGGTTCGCTCACATAGGAGGGTAAGTGTGGGTGCCAGTCGCGGCTCGGTTTGGGGTCGTGACACCTTATTATAAGGTTCGGTCCAACCAAAATAAAAAAAATCTAAAAGGTCCTCATCACAAAAACTGGGAAAAAGTANATTATTATTATTATTATTATTATTATTATTATTATTATTATTATTATTATTATTCTTATTATTTTTATACAAAATAGAGTCTATTCCAAAAGTTGTAAGTCTTAGCCCTATTACCGCATTATCTTTGAGTCTGTGTGACAATCCTTTCTTTGTAGCCCTATCCAAAAGCCACGTTACAATCCAAATAAAGACCATCTAACCAATTTTTAACGATGACAAGTCAAGTAAGATTTCATTGTTGATTATGATATAAGATAAACTCATGTCTTTCGTATGTGGAGTGAAAAATGAGGGAATCTTATCGATGAAGATCCTTCAAAGCACTATAAGGCATCAAGTGTGTTGAGAGAAAGTGAAAAATGAGAGAGTCATATTGGTGAAAACCCTTAGGGCACTATAATACTATGATGAGGGAGAGATATACAAAATAAGTGAGATCGTTGGTGAAAAACATTTTGAGGCACCACAAGTTGAATGTGAGGCATGAATCTAGTACAAGATTGGATTATAAAAGCATGACTTCAAAAAGCTGAAAGTTTGACCAAAATAAAGTTTAGATTGATCGGACAGATCAAGCCATTTAATCTCACATGCATGTCATGATCATTGGAATTGAGCATTACTCTCAAATGAGTATCTTTTGATTTTTTTCATTTATTTTTTCCCGTCAAACAGAATAAACAAAATTTTCTTTCTTTTTTCTTATTTTGTATAACTCAATTCATTTTGTATTTCTTCCTTGAGTTAGTTTTCACTAAAGCATACATAAAATTATCTCAAAATTGCTATAACTTCTTCAACTTCTCAATAAAAGTGTAGTAAGCACATCAAATGCGACATGATTCAAGAAATAGTTAATGCGTAGTAACTTGTCAATAATTGACAAAGTTTGAAAATTTATTTGAATACAAGATTAAATGATAAAAAATTGAAGTTGAAAGTTCTGAACAACTAGATATATATTTTAAGATTATCATGGTGAGCTGACTAGTGGATAGAAGCAGTCTATCTCAAGCTCAAATTTGTTTCAAACATGGCAACGACATGAATAATTATCATCAAAGCCAATGCCACAAATCAACCGCCATTATTAAATGAAAACAAAAAATGGAAGACTCAAATTTTGTAAACATTATTGCAAAAAAAGTAATAAAATAAAATAACTAATTACATAATTTTTTTCTCCTTGGACAAACATTTCCTGTCTTGGACATATATTTCTCATTTTCTCATTGGATTAAAACTTCCTAGTTGGAGACCATTACTATTATTATTATTTTTATTATTTCTTATCCTAGAATAAACACTATTTAGTTTGAGGCAATTATTTTTCATTTTTTTCTTTTTTCTTTTAAGATAAAAACTTTATATTATAAAAAAAAGATAACAAAAATAACAAAATTAAAACTAAAAATTTAAATGTTATGGTAATTCTATTTGATGATTCAGAGTGGCAGGACCATCCTAAACAAAGAGAATTAAAGTTGCAGGACCCTTCTTAATAATGAGAACTAGAATAGTAGAACCCTCCTAAACAATGGAAATTAGCGTAGCGAGACCCTCCTAAACAATGAGAATTAGAATAGTAGGACCCTCCTAAACAATGGGAATTAGAGTAGTAGGACCCTCATAAACAATGAGAATTACCGTAGCAGGATCCTCCTAAACAATGGGAATTAGCGTAGCAGGACCGTCCTAAATAATGGGAAGAGGATTAGCAGGAGCCTCCTAAACTATGGAAATTAGTGTAACAGGACCCTCATAAACAATGTGAAGTAGATTAGCAGGACATTCCTAGAAAAGGGGAAGTAGATTAGCAGGATCCTCCTAAACAATGAGAATTAGCGATGTTCGACCCTCCTAAACAATGAGAAATAGAATACCAGGACCCTCCTAAACAATGGAAATTACAATAGCAGGACCCTCCTAAACAATGATAATTAGATTAGCAGGACCCTCTGTCACGACCCAAAACGAGCCGCGAGTGGCACCCACATTTATCCTCCTATGTGAGCGAACCAACCAATCTAAACCCCAAATCATTTACCAATAATTGAACCATAATGAACAAAATACAATGCGGAAGACTTAAAACTCATTAATATAACCAATAAATAACTTCTAAAATTCAATCGTACTATCCCCAGAAACTGGAAGTCATCACCACAAGAACATCTATCCTCGAATTACTAACTCTAAGAGTATCTAAGAAGCTATAATAAATAAACAGCTAGTCCATGCCAGAACTTCAAGGCATCAAGACGTGAAGAGGAAGATCCAGTCCAAGCTAGAAACAATAGCTCACCCTGAATTCTGGTGTGATGAAGACTGGCTAGAGTTGCGGACGAGTCGAAGTTGATGACACGTTTGCTGCATTCCATAAATAACAAAGAAAGAAACATACAAGTAGGGGTCAGTACAAGGCACAAGTACTGAGTAGATATCATCGGCCAACTCAAAATAGAAAGCAATATATATCAGATAATAACATAAAATCGACTACCATACTCAACAGGTGAAAACAACAAGTACCTTAACCATTGGCCACAACACCAAGCACATCTATGAGGACTCAAGCCTCCACGCCATACTCATTTGGGAAACAGGTTCTTTAAATTGAGTATATTAACATAATTCAAGATTCATTCTCTTTACTATCCTGGTGTCAGAACGTGACACTCCGATCCCCTACTACTACGTGTCGGTTCGTGACACCCGATCCCTTAATTCATGGTGTCGGTACGTGACACTCCGATCCCCTAATTCTACGTGTCGGTTCGTGACACCCGATCCCCTAATTCTACGTGTCGGTTC
>NC_028646.1:39128529-39182894 GCF_001406875.1 Solanum pennellii | reverse complement strand
CCGATCCCCTAATTCTACGTGTCGGTTCGTGACACCCGATCCCCTAATTCTATGTGTCGGTTCGTGACACCCGATCCCCTAATCTCATTCTTTTAGTTCATCAAGCCTTCTTTTATACCAAGGAATCATCATTATCAAAGTGGATTTAAGGTTTAAGATTCACAGCCTCATCTTTCCAATCCATTACAATTTCATAATCACATCATGCAAGCACACAATTAAGCATATAGAAGACTTTACAATAATACCCAATACATATCAATCGCTATTTAGAGTTTACTATGAGATAGAATAAACCATAACCCACCTCCACCGAAGAATCGTGATCAAGCAAGCTATCCCCCAAGACCTTTGCTTTCCTCTGCGTTCTTCTCTTTATCTCGCTTGTTTCTCTCTTCTTTTCTTTGCTCTTTCTATTTTTCCTTATTCAAACTCTTTTCTTTTACCCTAATTATCATCTAATTAAGTATAAAAAATGGTAAAAGTAACCCCCTATTTATTTCAAGGTTATCTCCTTTAACCCCCAAGTAATTGAATATTAACATTAAACCACTAACTTTATAATCATAAGAAGGAATAGTCCAAAACACCCCTTAAAAACTTTTAACAGAAATCCGACCCAGTCAGGGTTACGCAGCCTGTGAAGGTCCGTCATGACTGTGACGGTCCGTACTGCAGGTCCGTCACAAGGTTCAGAGAGTTAATTCTGTGGAAAGATTTGTGACGGTCCGTCGTGCAAACGATGGTCCGTCCTGCCATTCCGTCGCAAAGTTCAGAGAGTCGATCTCAGTACCCAAATTTCCAGAGTCTAAGTGTTTTGTAACGAGACCCCCTCGACGGTCCGTCGTGCTCATGACGGTCCGTCGTGGGATCCGTCGACCCAGACAACTATTACCAGAAATAAACTCTACTGCTCAAAACGACTAAACAGGTTGTTACATTTTTCAACACTTAATTCTAATTCTTTTCCTTTTATTTGTTCAAATATTGTATTATCAAATATAATTTTTGTTCTGATAGCTCTTCATTTTGATAATCTTCTTTAGATATTATTTTTATATCGTCTTCAGACATTATATTTCTTCATCTATTTCATCATTATCTAGATTAATATTTTCTTCTTCATTTTCAGTTTCTATATCTGATACTTCATATATACTATCATTTTCACTTAATTCATAGTCTATATATTCTATTTGCATATATTCATCGTTATCTATACNGTTTCCATCCCCATGGTATCTTTTCAACATAGACACATGAAATACCGGGTGCACTCTTGACAGTCCTGGGGGCAATGCTAATTCATAAGCTACCTCCCCCACGCGCTTCAGAACTTCAAATGGACCAATATACCTCGGACTAAGCTTACCTCGCTTACCAAACCGCATCACCCCTTTCATGGGCGAAACCTTCAGCAAGACTTGCTCACCCTCCATAAATTCCAACTCTCTAACCTTTCGATCTGCATATTCTTTCTGCCTACTTTGAGCCGCTAGAAGCTTTTCCTGAATGCATTTCACTTTATCTAACGATTCCCTCAGAAGGTCAGTACCCCAAGGTCTAACCTCAAATGCATCAAACCACCCAATGGGAGACCTACATCTTCTCCCATACATTGCCTCAAATGGGGCCATATCAATACTTGAGTGATAGCTATTGTTGTATGAGAACTCTGCTAAGGGTAAGAAGTTATCCCAATGACCACCAAACTCTATCACACATGCACGAAGCATATCCTCCAAAACCTGAATCGTTCTCTCAGACTGACAATCGGTCTGAGGGTGAAATGCAGTACTAAGATCCAACCTAGTACCTAACTCGGCATGCAATGTTCTCCAAAACTTAGAAGTAAATTGTGTACCTCTATCTGATATGATGGAAAGTGGAACTCCATGCAACCGAACGACTTCTGAGATATAGAGCCTGGTTAACTTCTCTACATTGTAAGTCACCTTAACCGGAATGAAGTGAGCAGACTTAGTTAATCTGTCAACAATCACCCAAATAGAGTCATACTTACCCATTGTCTTTGGAAGACCAACCACGAAATGCATTGCAATTCTCTCCCACTTCCATTCAGGAATGGGCATTCTCTGAAGTGTCCCTCCAGGCCTCTGGTGTTCATACTTTACCTGCTGACAATTCGGGCATTGAGCAACAAACTAAACAATGTCACGCTTCATCCTACTCCACCAAAAATGTTGCTTTAGGTCACGATACATCTTGGTTGCACCAGGATGTATAGAATACCTTGAACTATGAGCCTCTGTAAGAATAGTGTGAATCAAATCATCGACGCGGGGTACACATACCCTTCCTATAATTCTCAAAACATCTTCCTCGTCGATTCTTGCTTCTTTAGCCTCTCCTCGCAACACCTTATCTCGAATCCGGATCAGTTTCTCAT
Source organism: Solanum pennellii (assembly GCF_001406875.1). Lineage (NCBI taxonomy): Eukaryota > Viridiplantae > Streptophyta > Magnoliopsida > Solanales > Solanaceae > Solanum > Solanum pennellii. Next base: position 39,180,484 of record NC_028646.1, on the reverse strand, counting down.
CAGTAAACTGCTTTCCTTTAATCTTGTCAAGAAAGGAAGATCTTGCCCCCACACAGGCCAAAAATCCTCCCTTCTCATTTACTTCTAGCCTCATAAAGTCATTAGCCAGAGTTTGAACCTCTCTAGCCAATGGGCGTCTGGAGACCTGTAAGTGAGCTAGGCTTCCCATGCTCCCTGCTTTTCTACTTAACGCATCTGCCACAACGTTAGCTTTTCCTGGGTGATACAAAATAGTGATATCGTAGTCCTTCAGTAGTTCCATCCGTCTTCTCTGTCTCAAATTCTAATCTTTCTGAGTAAAGACATACTGTAGGCTGCGATGATCCGTATAGACTTCACACTTAACCCCATATAGATAGTGCCTCCATTGCTTTAATGCAAACACTACCGCAGCCAACTCCAAATCGTGGGTCGGATAATTACGTTCATGCACCTTTAATTGCCTCGAAGCATACGCAATTACATTCTTCTCTTGCATTAGCACTGCACCCAAACCAGAATAGGATGCATCACAATACACAATGAAGTTCTTACCCTCTACTGGCAAGGTAAGGATAGGTGCGGTAGTCAGCAAGGTCTTGAGTTTCTGAAAGCTTTCCTCACATTCATCCGACCATACAAATGGAACATTCTGCTTAGTCAAGTTCGTCAATTGGGAAGCAATAGAAGAGAATCCCTTGACAAATCGACGGTAGTAACTGGCTAAACCAACAAAGCTTCTTATTTCTGACACATTAGTAGGTCTTACCCAATTCTTCACTACTTCGATCTTAGAAGGATCCACCATCACTCCCTCCTTAGAAACCACGTGCCCCAAGAAGGACACTGAATCTAGCCAAAACTCACACTTGGAGAATTTGGCATAAAGCTTTTTCTCCCTCAACATTTCCAACACAATTCTCAAATGCTCCTCATGTTCCTTCTTACTCTTGGAGTATATCAGTATATCATCAATAAATACGATCACAAAGAGATCCAGATATGGCTTAAAAATCCCGTTCATCAAGCTCATGAAAGCAGCAGGGGCATTCGTTAGTCCAAAGGACATTACCAAGAATTCATAATGCCCATACCTTGTTCGAAAAGCAGTCTTTGGCACATCTGCTGCCCGTATTTTCAATTGATGATAACCAGACCTCAAGTCAATCTTAGAGAAGACACAAGCACCTTGTAACTGATCGAACAAATCATCAATGCGAGGAAGAGGATACCTGTTCTTAACAGTTACTTTATTTAGTTGCCGGTAATCTATGCACATCCGAAGACTCCCATCTTTCTTCTTCACAAACAAAACAGGAGCACCCCAAGGGGATGCACTCGGTCTAATAAAGCCTTTCCCTAACAATTCTTGAAGTTGGGCTTTTAACTCCCTTAACTCTGCTGGAGCCATTCTATAAGGAGGTATGGAAATGGGGCGAGTACCCGGCTCCAGATCAATGCAAAAGTCGATATCCCTATCCGGTGGCATACCAGGAAGGTCTGCAGGGAACACATCCAGAAACTCACGGACTACCGAAACCGACTCAATTGAAGGTACTTGGGTAGTATCATCCCTGAGGTGTGCTAAGAAAGCTAAACATCCTTTACTAACCATTCTCTTAGCACGAAGAAAGGAGATGATACGAACTGGAGTGGAAGTGTAGTCACCCTCCCACACTAATGGATCTGTCCCAGGCTTGGCCAACGTTACAGTTTTAGCATTACAATCTAAGATTGCAAAATTTGGAGAAAGCCAAGTCATACCCAGAATTACATCGAAATCAACCATTTCTAAGATAACCAAGTCTACATGAGTATTGCTCCCCACAAAAGTCACCAGACAAGACCTATATACCTTTTCAACTATCACAGACTCACCCACCGGAGTAGAAACACGAATAGGCATGTCAAGCAATTCACAATGTAAATTAAGACCAGTAGCAAATGAGGAAGATACATATGAAAATGTGGAGCCAGGATCAAATAATACAGAAGCCATGCAATCACAAACCAAAAGATTACCTGTGATAACAGCATCTGATGTCTCCGCTTCCGACCGCCCAGGGAAAGCGTAACAATGGGCCCTATCACCTGTCTGCCCGTTGCCCCTACCATGTTGCGCTGCAGTAGTTCCAGTTTGCCCGTCACCCCGGCCGTTTTGGTGACCACCATTACCTCGGCCACCACGTCCTCCAGAATGACGGCCTCTCCCATGACCACTTCTACCTCTAACTATTGGGGGTCTGTAACTCTGTTTTGGACAATACCTCCTAATATGTCCTGTCTCCCCACATCCATAACACTCTCTGGATTCAAGCATAGTTCTCTGTGAGAATGACGAAGTCTGGGGGTAACCTCCAAACTCAGAGAAATGTTGACCGGTCTGCGGTGGACCCCCAGCTACAGTCTGCAGTGAAGACTGAATAGGTCGGGCTCGATAACTTCCTGAACTCTGCCCTCTGAAGTAAGAACCACTAAACTCACCTCCCTTACGAAACTTCTTAGTAGTTGATGCCATGGTGAAGTTATCTGGCTTCACTCCCTCCACCTCTATCATGAAGTCTACCACTTCCTGAAAGGATTTTGCTGCAGTAGCTACCTGTAAGGCTGGAATCTGCAAATCTGACCTCAATCCCTTCACAAAACGGCGAATCCCCTCTTGTGGACTGAAGCAAAGCTGGGTGACAAACCTGGATAATGCACGAAACTTAGCCTCATACGCAGTAACTGACATCCTGCCTTGCTCTAGGCTCAGGAACTCATCTCTCCTCCTATCCCTCAAAGTCCGGGGTATATACTTCTCCATAAACAAGCTAGAGAATGATGCCCAAGTCATAGGTGGCGCCTGTGCTGGTTGACACTCAACATACGATCGCCACCATATTTTGGCATTTCCCTGAAACTGATAGGTTACGAACTCAACACCGAATCGTTCCACTATGCCCATCTTATGTAGCAACTCATGACAATCAACCAGAAAATCATAGGCATCCTCAGATTCAACACCCTTGAAGACTGGAGGTTTCAATTTCAAGAACTTACTGAAAAGTTCGTGCTGATCACTCGTCATAATAGGCCCTGTAGTCAACCGAGGAAACGTGCCTATTTCCAATGAGGCATCCATGCGGGGAGCCACAGCAGCTGCATGTTGTACTCCCAGAACTTGAGGTGCTGGTGCAGAAAACACTGGAGGTGTCTGGCCTTGATCAGATAACCCGCTAAGATAAGCAAGAACCTGATTAATCATCTCTGGGGTAGGTTGGGGTGGTAACTCCTCATTATGCACTTGCTCATTTTCCCCTTCCTCACCCTCTCTTACTACTTCCTCAGTCGGTGGAGGAGTCACCGCCCTAGTACCAGATGGGCCAGGTGCTTGCCCTCTTCCTCTAGAGGACGTCCTCCCGCGAACTCTACCACGGCCTCTTGCCACTACTCCTCTTCGAGATACAGCCCCAGTGGCTGGCTCAGACGCATCCTGTCTTGCCGGTGTTGGTGTTGGCGCACTTGTTGCTCTAGTTCTAACCATCTGCGAAATAGAGTGAAGATGGTCAGATACAAATTTGTATCACCTAGATACCAATTGGATCCAAGTAATAGCACGAAATAAAGAAAGAATGGAATTTTCCTAAAGTCCTATAGCCTCTCAAAGAAAAGTAAAGGCGTCCCCCTACCGTTCCTCAAGACTCTACTAGACTAGTTCTTGTGTGATGTGACCAACGAACCTAATGCTCTGATACCAAGTTTGTCACGACCCAAAATGGGTCGCGAGTGGCACCCAACTTATCCTACTATGTGAGCGAACCAACAAATCTAAACCCCAATATTTCAACCATAATAAAACAGAATATAATGCGGAAGACTTAAAACTCATTAATATAACCAATAAATAACTTCTAAAATTCAATTGTACTATCCCCAGAAACTGGAAGTCATCACCACAAGAACATCTATCCTCGAATTACTAACTCTAAGAGTATCTAAGAAGCTATAATAAATAAACTGCTAGTCCATGCAAGAACTTCAAGGCATCAAGACGTGAAGAGGAAGATCCAGTCCAAGCTAGAAACAATAGCTCACCCTGAATTCTGGTGTGATGAAGACTGGCTAGAGTTGCGGACGAGTCGAAGTTGATGGCACGTTTGCTGCATTCCATAAATAACAAAGAAAGAAACATACAAGTAGGGGTCAGTACAAGGCACTAGTACTGAGTAGGTATCATCGGCCAACTCAAAATAGAAAGCAATATATCTCAGATAACAACATAAAATCGACTACCATACTCAACAGGTGAAAACAACAAGTACCTTAACCATTGGCCACAACACCAAGCACATCTATGAGGACTCAAGCCTCCACGCCATACTCATTTGGGAAACAGGTTCTTTAAATTGAGTATATTAACATAATTCAAGATTCATTCTCTTTACTATCCTGGTGTCGGAACGTGACACTCCGATCCCCTACTACTACGTGTCGGTTCGTGACACCCGATCCCTTAATTCCTGGTGTCAGTACGTGACACTCCGATCCCCTAATTCTACGTGTCGTTTCATGACACCCGATCCCTTAATTCCTGGTGTCGGTACGTGACACTCCGATCCCCTAATTCTACGTGTCAGTTCGTGACACCCGATCCCCTAATTCTACGTGTCGGTTCGTGACACCCGATCCCCTAATCTCATTTTTTTAGTTCATCAAGCCTTCTTTTATACCAAGGAATCATCATTATCAAAGTGGATTTAAGGTTTAAGATTCACAGCCTCATCTTTCCAATCCATTACAATTTCATAATCACATCATGCAAGCACACAATTAAGCATATAGAAGACTTTACAATAATACCCAATACATATCAATCGATATTTAGAGTTTACTATGAGATAGCATAAACCATAACCTACCTCCACCGAAGAATCGTGATCAAGCAAGCTATCCCCCAAGACCTTTTCTTTCCTCTGCGTTCTTCTCTTTCTCTCGCTCGTTTCTCTCTTCTTTTCTTTGCTCTTTCTATTTTTCCTTATTCAAACTCTTTTCTTTTACCCTAATTATCATCTAATTAAGTATAAAAAATGGTAAAAGTAGCCCACTATTTATTTCAGGGTTATCTCCTTTAACCCCCAAGTAATTGAATTATTAACATTAAACCACTAACTTTATAATCATAAGCAGGAATAGTCCAAAACACCCCTTAAAAACTTTTAACAGAAATCCGACCCAGTCAGGGTTACGCAGCCTGTGACGGTCCATCATGATTGTGACGGTCCGTACTGCAGGTCCGTCACAAGGTTCAGAGAGTTAATTCTGTGGAAAGATTTGTGACGGTCCGTCATGCAAACGACGGTCCATCCTGCCATTCCGTCGCGAAGTTCAGAGAATCGATCTCAGTACCCAAATTTCCAGAGTCTAAGTGTTTTGGAACGAGACAACCTCGACGGTCCGTCGTGCTCATGACGGTCCGTCGTGCTCATGACGGTCCGTCGTGGGATCCGTCGACCCAGACAGCTATTACCAGAAATAAACTCTACTGCTCAAAACGACTAAACAGGTCGTTACACCCTCCTAAATAATGAGAAGTAGATTAGCAGGACCCTCCTAAACAATGTGAAGTAGATTTGCAGGACCCTCCTAAACAATGATTATTAGGGTATTCCTAAACAATGAGAATTAGCGTAGCAGGACCCTCCTAAATAATGAGAATTAGATTATCATAACCCTTTTAAACAATGGAAATTAGCATCTCCTAAACAATAGAAATTAGCGTAGAAGGACCCTCATGAATAATGAGACATAGTATTAGCAGAACACTCCTGGACAATGGGATTAGCAAGACCCTCCTGCATAATGAAATTCTATCACTTTCTCCTAGGATAAACACTTTCTAGTCTGAGACGTCATTTATTTATTTATTTCTCCTAGGATAAACACTTCCTAGTCTGAGACATTATTTTTATTTTCTCCTAGGATAAAACTTCCTAGTCAGAGTTTATATTTTTATTTATATTTGCTAATAACTCACAAAATTTTTCCAGTGGAAACTAGGGTAAAAATTTTGTTTTTTTTTGTTTGTGATGGGTTTTCAGGTTTCTTAAAGTGGAACATGAATTTGAAATCAACAAGAAAGTTTCAATGCTTTAGCAGCCTGACTTCCTGACGTCTATTTCTATTCAGCTACTGATTGAGAAAACATTCAATCATTAAAAAACATATTCAAAATTTTCATTTTGAAGAGTTTCCAAAACTCACTCAAAGTGACAAATTAAGCATCAGATCCATTCAAGATCAAGGTACTCACAAAAATCTAGGTGATATCTGAAAATCAAGACTCAAGCGAAGACTCAACAGAAGTTTCATAGATAGGAGCTTGTACTTTTATTTTCCTTTTGACAAATAGTTTTCATTTCTATATAATTAATTATAAGAACCGAGACCTGAAATATTGATGGAACCTCACTTAACTTCCAACTCATCTCTTCATCTCCTTGAACTACATGTGACCTAACTTCCTTATAACCAGGGATATGTAGGATTTCAAAAACTAGGACTCAGCCACAATTTTTTCTTTGAAATAAGAGTCTGGTCAAAACTTATCACTTTGTCTACTTTTTTGTATGAAAACTCTTTGTGTTTCCAGTCAAAGAGGAGCAAACTGTAGACACGTAATTTCTGATTGAACCTGATATTTTACACCATTTTTTGAATATAAATATTTTTTTAAAAATATAATTTAAATATTTTTGATTTTATGTTATTTTATTATTTTACTTTTAAAATATATGAAAACTACAAAAAATAGAATCACACTTTAAGGTACATTTTTATTTATTCATTCAACGTTTTAATAATAAATTAGTGATTTTAATTTTTATATTTTTAATTTATTTTATCTAGCTATTTAAGTTTTGTTAATTAATAATATTATTATTTTTAGTTAATAATAATAAAAAAGTTAACCCACTACCCTCTCCCATTACCTGTAGCTACTCTAAAATGACTATGCTAAGTAATTCCTAATGTATCTAGAATGCCTAAGATTAGACCGAGTTCACACTGATTGATGCGTGTAGAACCAGACCTTTGAACCTATTCAACAGCGAAGCCAACCAACTTGGTGAGTTAGTTGAGCTAGTCAAGGTTTGGTCCAGCCATGTAGGGAACCCGTATATGAAGATTCACCAGAAGAGTCTTAACCGAACTTGAAAGGGGTAATCTTATGTTTGGAGGGTGTACGGGTAAAATGGTCTTTTTCAGGATAAGGGTAGTATTGTAATTACCCTTAATATTAATTAATTAATTAATATGATTAAGGGGAAATTCGGGTAGGGGTTGACCGAATTTGACCCTTATGCAAATTTAAGCTTTACTCGGGTTTGAACCTGGGTGGAAGCATCGAATGAAATGAATCAATTGGTATTTAGTGAATTTGTTGAATTAATTAATATTTAATTTTCTGATTTAAGTAAAGGAAAATTAGATTTATAATAAAATTAATAAATAATGAGGAGTCCTAGTTTGACTATGTCTCCACCTAACTCTCCTAATTCTAATCCACTCGTTGTCACGTCTCTCTATCTACTCTCACCCTCACTTGCACGATCTGTCTTCATCAAAATAAAAAGAATAGAATAAAAAATAAAGTTCATCAAGAATGTGAACGCTAATACTCAAAAGCAAAGACATTCAAAAAATGAAAACAAAAAGGGGTTCCTCGACAGGTTGTGCTTGAAGTTTCGGTGGTGAGGCTTGGTTTTGTGGGAAATTGGCAGCATTGACACAAGTGTTGAACGACATTAAGGTATGGGTATTATTCCCTCTTTGTCCCTTTCCCAAGAGACCCCTAAGATTCAGACTATTCACAATAAAAATAAACTAAGGTTGTCCCTGTTGCATGCCCTTGTCATTGGATCCTTTGAAAGATTCAAGTATGCGTTGGTATGACTTTTGGTAGATGTTTTTAGGGCTATTTGTGATTATGTGTTTGAATGTGTATTTGGAATTACGTAAAAATGAAAGAGGTGTTCCAAAAATGTGAAGTTTGTTAACTTGTTGGTGCATGTGTGTGCCGTGAATTAGCCATAGTTTGAAACTTGATATTGACATGTTAAAATATTATGAATTATGTCTGTGCGAATATGTTATAAACGTGATGTTCATATTGGTTCAAAGTTGCTGAATTAAATGATAATTCTTGACTGAAAGTAACCTTGAAAATTCATCTAAAGATCTCCTTAAAAACTACTCGAAATGTCTTAATGTTTAATGTGAAAGAGGGTGAGGAAATGGTCTGCAAAAGGGTGATCAAATTTCCGAAAGTAACCATGATAACTCACCTAAAGATGCACTAGATGCTACATGAAAATTGTCAAAATCTAACATTTAAAAGTTGAGAAAGTGGACTGCAAAAAAGGTGAACAAATTTCCAGCATTTTGGAAATTTGTTTCTTCCAAGCTTACTATTAAAAAAATAGTTTAATTTTTTTTAAAAAAATGCATGAGGTTAGTGCGAATCAAACCCAAGATCTCACCATATACAAGTAATAAAAAAATTAAATAATAAAATGAGGTGAGGGGGATTCGAAATGGGGTAAAGCTCAAGTGAAAAGTTAGGAGAAAAATGAAAGAAAATGAAGTGAGGCGTGTGGGGTTCGAACCCACAATCTCTTTGATGGGTGAACGAGAGAGGAGAAAATTGAAATAAAAAAAAAGGAGGTATGTGGGAATTGAAGCCACAACCTTTCAGCTTAATGAAGAGAATTAAGGAGAAAAATAAAATGAGGCTGTGGGGGTTCGATCCCACATCCTCTTAGTCTAAACGAAGAAATCAAGTAAAGAGAGAAAAAGAAAAGAATGTGGGTGTGGGGATTCGATCTTCGGTTCCCCAGGCCGAAATGTTTAAGGAAAAATTCATGAAAAGAATGAAAGGAAGTGTAGGTGTGGGGAATGGATCTCGGGTTCTCTAGCCAAGAAGTTTATGACAACGAAACTCATAAAGAAAATTAACGAAGTGTTATACAAGGGATTTGAAATAGGGTTCCCTTGCTCAATTCCGTATTGACACATAATCTTACGTGATTAAATAATTAATGCATGATGCCTATAGGAATCAAAATTAAGACCTTGGCATACTTAAAATATGCATAAGTCTTGTACCACATAATCTTGGGTAAGTATGAATCACTTAGATGAATTACGAATGAAGACACATGGCTAGTATGTATGGATCCATAAGTCTAGCAGACGTTTAAAAGTAAGTGAACCTAAGATGTTATGTAATGAATGATGTAATCCAGAAGGGTTAAGTAAGAGTGTGGTACACATTAAAAGGCCAAGTGCATTGACATATGATGAAATGAACATTCACGTAAAAAGGGGTGAGTAATTATGAAGGGCAAGTGTGTTCTAAGACTAATGGATGTGGTGACAACATGATAAGAGGCTAATGTGAAATATGAGAGCAATCTCAAATGAGCCTAAGTAAATGTTACCAAAACGTACTCACCCATGAGAGTGTAAAGTTAATGAAGAGACCAGTCTCTATGAACACTATAATGAAAGTATTAAAGTTAATATATATACTCAATACTAATAATGAGATGAGAAATCATCTAATGATCTATGATGTCCTCATGCTAGAAGCCAACTTATATGATGTATGAGATGAATGTAATAGAACTTTAGACGAAGCACCGATAGGCTAGGTATGAGTGACGATTCCTTCTTTCGAGAAGGCAGAGGTTCGTGTAATTATCATAAGATGAGACTGTCTGTCCAGACGAGTATGAGTCTCCTTATTTCTCCTAGTCTTTGAACCTATGTAGCCAACATAGGGATCTAGTAGGGTTCAGTTCCCTATATACGCTAGCATGTTTTGGTTTCACTTTGGCCGGTGATTCCACCTCTTTTCGGTGTGGGGTAGACACAGGATTTCATGGATCTCACATGATCTATGTCAATTAAAGTTAAATTTCCCAAAGAAAGAATGAGGCCAGCCTCATGTAATGCATACAATGAAATGAACGATACCAAAGATGTGTGGGTAGGATAATCAATAGGTGAACTAGATTTATGTAATGACACTAGATCATTCTTAGTCATTGCAAAATGAACCGAATGAGAGTCTTAAACTATATCCTAGGTATAGTTGGTGTTCACACTAGCCTATGAATGAAATGAAATGAAGTACGTATGAATGAAACACACTCTGTGTTTGCTAAAGAAGGCTCCCTAGTTGAGGTCCCATATGTTGAGCCCTCATTTTGGGAAGTCTAATGTTAAGTCCATGATTCCAAGGTCTCATGGCATATGAACGAATGAAATGAAGTATGATATTTGGTATATGCAATATGTTTTGTGCTATATGCAAAATGTTATGTGCTGTGTGCAATATGATATGCATGATGATGCATGTTACTCTCATGGCATGACTTTCCTAATCCAATTTTGACAAGTCCACTGACTTGACTTTCTATAACTCATATCGTTAGGACAGAGCTATTCTAAATCATGCATGTACTTGATGTGTGCTTGCATATACCCATACGTAGTACAAGTGTGTACTAGTTCCATGCATTTATCTACTTTTAGGTGCAGGTGCAGCTGGACTTTAGAGCTTATGAGTCGACGCATAAGTTACCCGTACGTGGATCTTTCATTAGGATTTGGTAGGCCCTCATGCTTACTGATTTATTCTAGCGTAGACGTAGGCATGAGCTAGTGGAGTACTTTCCACTAGCATTTCTTTCATATTTACTTTCAGACGTTGTATTGGTGACATTTTGGAAACTCTATATTTATGACTATATTTTTCATTTGAGTATCTTCAGTTAGATGGTTGTTGTGAATGCTTATGAGATTACGTAGATAGTATTATGCGAGATCAATGTTTTCCAATATAAAGTTTAAGTAACAAAAGTTCAAATTTTCCGCTCAAATTAACCTAGATGAAGTAATGACAATGTATGTAGGCTTGTGTGCGACCTCTGAGAGGTCAATGACATCGGTCTCGTCTGAGGTCTAGATTCCGGTCGTGACATTACCCCATTCACCTCACACTACCTCCCTTTCACCCTCACCCTCACTAAACACACACACATACTAATACATACTTAACACACAGAGGAAAAAATAAGGAGATACACAAAAAAAGAAGCAAAAAATACATAAAAAGGAGGAAAACAAGAAAAAGGGATCGGCACAAAAGAAAAAAAAACTCAAGAGAGAAAGGAAAGAAAAAAATTACCTTTTATAATATTTGTCTTTCAAAATTCACCAACACATCCCTATTCTTATTCATTACTACTTTATCTAAACACAATATATATCACTCCATTCAACAAATAAAAGTTTTGTGGGTGTTCTAATCGAGGCCTAGTCAAGATTTTTGCGGTACTAAACTTTAGCTTATCTCTTTTAATTTATCTATGAAATCAGATGTAGTTTTATGGATTTTTTTATATAGTTTTATTTCATTCAAATTTCGATTGAAATAAAAATGTGAAATTAAATATATTTGCTGTTATTTATTATTGTACAATTTTGATGCTTTATAAGTTTGTAGTTAATGTCATGTAGAATCTCATTTAGTATAGAAAATTAAATAAGGTTTTAGAGTTAGTATATTGAATTTATTTAAAAAAAAATGTTAGTTGTGTTCTCTTAAAATGAATAGGTCATAACATCTTGTCTTGTTTTGATTTAAATAGTATAGGTATAGCTAAGCTAACAATAAAATAAATAAATCAAAACAAATTATCTTTGTTTTATGTTATCACACAATAATAAGATTTATTTTAACAATTTATTATTGTTTTGTTGTAGTAAAAAATTTATGCTTAATTTTGACATTAACATTAAGAGTAATAAAAATATAAAACATTAACGTATAAAATAAAAGATATAGAAATAGTGTTAGAATTATATATTGTATCATCAACATTTAGATTTGTTTTACATTATTTAGTTTTATATATAAAGGAAAATTATTTATTTTAATGACTATATTAGTTTTAGGCATATTAATAAATATTTATTTCAATTAAGAATGTGGTTACACATCATTTTTGAGAAACTAAAAAACTCAAGGATGCTATTACGCACCTTCGCCAAATTATTTTAATAACTAACTTTCATTAATTTCAATCAAAAAGTGTAAATAAAAATTATTAGGTGTGATGAACTTGAGAGATGAAAACAATTATGTCTGCAAATGTCAAAATAGAGAATGCAGTTACGCATTTGATTTGAGACCAAATAAAAGTTCAATAATAAAAAATGCAAACAATTCATAGCCTGAAAATAATATATCCAAAAATATTTTAAAATTAGTATAAATCAATTAAAATGACTGTGCTAGAACCACATGACTCGAGGGGTGCCTAATACCTTCCCTTCGAACAACAAATTTTCTTACCTGAATTTCTGATTCGCAGACCAAAATAAAGAGTCATTTCCTTTTGGTTAGGTATTAAAACAAAAAGGTGACTTGGAACACCATAAATAAATTCCATGTGGCGACTTTGTAAAAATCAAAATAATTCCTAATCAATAACGTCACTTAAATTGGGAAAACCCTTATCGCGATGCGCAAAAAGGAGTGTGACAATAACACGAAATCTATTACATGAGGTATGACTTTATGTTGAAATTATTCATGTTGATATGACCTTATGGTAATGTTGGTCTTGTGTTGGATATGAACTTGTCTAAAGTGATATTATGATCATTTACTTGTATAGGCTCTGGTATGTGCATAAAGGCTTTTAAAAGTCACTTAGCATACTTTTGAATCAAATGTCCCTTTAAGCACTATGTAAATGGTTTTAATTGCATATATTTTCATACTTAGTACTTATGTTTTGTACCAACTCATATTCTTTCCCTTTTCCGATACAATGTAGGTTGAGGCCATTAAAGAGTAGAAGGCCACTTTGAAGGAAACTTGGAACTTTTCCCAAGTTATTGGTAGGTTCTCATGTTCGGGAATGTTGCCATTGTTCTATTATAGTTATGATGTTTCTTATTATAAAGAAACTTATTTCCTTCCTTTATCATTTGAGAGTATTGTTGTAATCCTATATATGACATATTGTATTGAAGTAAGGGTTATCCCCAACTCGTAATTTCCTATTAGATGTTTTAATATGAGATAAAGTATTAAACTATTTCTTATTAGTTGGTTATATTTCCTAATCGAGAAGTCTATGTAAACTTTATAAGCGCGGAGTCTATATAAACTCCCTATATGGTATCTTAGAGGACTAAGTATACTTCACTAGGTAAAATTATTTACTTTTCCCCATTTTCGACCTATGATATGTTATAACGAATGCTAAGGGTTAGTCCAAGTCCTCTTCGAGGACGAAGACACCGGTTACATCTAGAGAGTTCTCCCTGATCGTGACAAACATTGTATCAAAGCATGAGATTGAAGTTATCTTACGATCTCACTAAACCACGTCTACATAGAATCTTCTTCATGAGTGAGAATTGCGCCACGCTTATGAATGAGATGCTATGTGATGCGCAAAAAATTCTCACCTCTTAGGTATGCTTGAAAGTCGTGCATTCAAGAGTTCTAACTCAATGTGTCCTTTTTTTAAACCTTTTTATTGTGGTTATAGGTTATGACTACTAGAAGGGAACCCACAAGAAGAAGTTATGAAGAGATTTGTAATGCGGGAGTTCCTCCACAAGACAATCATGCTCGTCCCCAGTCCTACGACCATGACACATGGAGAGATAATGTTGTCTTTCATCAACTTGGATAAAACTATGACTAATCAAGCTCAAGACATAGCTACTTAAGGTCAAGACATGACAACTTAAGTAAACTAGAAAGTTGGACCCTGTGTGAACCAAAATGCTGGTACCATTGCTTATCGCTTAAGGAACTTTACAAGGATGAATCTTCCAATGTTCTATGGGTATAAGGTGAATGAAGACCCCGAAGAATTTCTAAATGAGGTATGCAAGATCTTATATTCTATGGGAGTGAGTTCTAATGAGAAGGCCGAGATAGCCTCCAATCAACTCAAAATGTGTCTTAAAGGTTGCTTAATGGAGAGACAATAGGGCCTTGAGAGCGGGTCCCATAAGTTGGGAAGTGTTTAGGAGGGAATTTCTTGATAGGTTCTTTCCAAGGGTGAAAAGAGAGGCAAAAATTGAAGAGTTCATCTACCACTATCAATGAAGAATGAGTGTGCAAGAATAATCATTGAGCTTGACTAGGTTATCCAAATATGCTCCTTCTTTGGTGTCTAATCCTAGGGACGAAATGACCCTTCCTTGACGGGTGTGTCCGATGATCTTGTGGAAGTGTGAATTCGATGATGTTTCATGACAACATAGATATTTATTATTTTTTGGTGCATTCTAAAACAAGTTGAGGAAAGTAGGATTAAGAGGAATAATACGGATGCCTAGAAGGCAAGGTCTTATGAAGGAAGTGCTTCTGAGGGTAAGTTGGAAATCCAAGATAATCCCATGTTCAAAAAGAGATTCTCCAACAAATTTCCTACTAAATTTCCCAATCCTAGTAATAATAGGGTGTCTAACCTTGGGTCCCAAGTGGGAAGAAGTGGAAATTCACCAAGTGAGAAACCTACTTGTACCAAATGTGGTAAGAAGCATATGGGTGAATGCTTGGTGGAAACAGGTAATTGCTATGGTGTAAAAAGGAAGATAATAAGGTTATATATTATCCCATGATTAAGGATTGAGGAAAAGAGAGTATCCATGATCAAGAAAGCGGTCCTAATCCTGATGCTCCTATGATGAACCGCTTTTATGCCCTTCTCTTTGGAGTAAACAAGAGAATTCTCCTGATGTCGTCACCGATATGTTACAAATGTTTTCTATTGGTGTATATGATTTATTAGATCACGGTGCTACTTGATGATTTGTAAATCCATTAGTAGAAACAAATTTGATGTTCTACACGATATCTTAGTTTAACCTTTTGTTGTTACTATCCTGGTGGGTGACTTCTTGTGGCTAGAACAGTGTGTAGGAGTTAACCCATATCATTTCCCAATAGAGTGACATTGGTTGATTTAGTAGAACTTGGTATGTATGATTTCGATGTCATGTTGGGCATGGATTGGTTTCATGTTTGTTATAACTTCTATTAATTGAAGAACAAAGGTAGTTATGTTTAAATTTACTAATGAACCCATCTTAGAATGGAAGAGGGGTAACTCAATCCGTAGAGGTCGAATCATTTCGTGTCTACAAGCTTGTAGGATGATCACTATGGGGTGTCCATACCATATTTTGGTTTCAAGGATCTTGATTCCAATATTCCTCTTTTAGAGTCAGTACCCATAGTGAAGGATTTTCCGGATGTCTTTCCCGATCACTTGCTTGGAATTCCTGTCAAACGGGAAATAGACTTCGGCATAGACATGTTGTTGGATACAAAGTCTATTTCAGTCCCACCTTACCGGATGGATCTGGCCAAATTGAAGGAGATAAAGCTTTAAATCAAAGACTTAATAGACAAGGGTTTCATAATACATTTCACCATGGGGTGCTCCGTTTTTATTCAATTAGAAGAAAGATGGGTCCCTTACGATGTGAATTGATTATCATCAACTAAATAAGGTCACCATAAAACAAAAGTACCATCTCCTAAGGATCGGCGATTTGTATGATCAACTCCAAGGGGAAAACTACTTTTCTAAAATTGATTTAAGGTCGATGTATCACAAACTTAGGGTAAGAGGTAAAGACATAACTAAAATGACTTTCCGAACTAGATATCGTCATTATTAGTTCCTAATTATGTATTTTGGTCTCATAAATTCCATAACGGCTTTTATGGACCTTATGAATAGAGTTTTCAAGAATTACCTTGACGCCCCGTCGAGTGCTCCCATTGATGCAGCGTGCAACTGCAGTGACATGCACGCTGGTCATTAAGGGGTGAATGGGAAATTCACCCCATGCTCCTAAATTACTATAGATGTTTATTATGGGGTATTTTAGGTATACTAAGATAGTTAATAACATAAAAACCCCATTCCTAATTCATTCTTTGAATTTCACTCTTCTCTCTCAAAACAAAACCTCTCTAGAAACCTCCATTGGAGATAAAGCTCAAGAACAACTTGGTCGATGAATTGTAATGGTTTCTGTCACATCAGGAGAGCCCCCCAGATCCAAGCGGCATCGACCTCCTCTCATAGGACTCATACAAGACCTTAGCATTCGTCATAACATATCATTGCTTTAAAATTGCAAAAAATTAAAAACTTTTGCATACTATATGAAGTATACTTAAAATTCTCGCTTAACAACATAATAAACATACATTCGATAGTCTAAACTGTCTTACATAACAACCATCTAAGAATACGAGTCTTGGACTTAGCCAATACAATGTCAATATGCAATATAGGCCTTACTTAAATATAATCCAATGATAAGAAAAAAATATAAGAGTATCTCTTACACTACTACAATCTTCATAGCATGTATAACGAAGAGATAGCATCCCCGAATATGAGGACCTACCAACACTTGGAGAAAGAGTTCCAAGCTTTTTAAATAAACCTTCTTAATTCTAAATGGCCTGACCCTACATTTGTAGTTATATAAAGTAAGCGGTTAGTATGCCACATGTACTAAGTATGTGTATATGCACACAAACATTTAAGGTCATGCATGAAAAAGGACCATTTCTTAAAATGCATGATAAGTCATTTGAAAGCCATTAATGCACATACAAAAGAGCATATACAAGATAAGGATCACAGGACATAAATCATGATCATAACCCAAGAATATCATCATCAAGTCATATTACATTTCATGTTCAATAGATCATATAAACATAACATACAAGACACTTGCCAATAATCCCATCCCAAGCTTACAAGTGCAATGATCATGTAAAGTCCCATAACCCCACATAATAAAGTAAACAAGATAGAAGACCATAAGTAATGCTTTGCTTCATACAACTTACATCATAAGTAGTAATCATCACGTATAGAAACATAGACCATTTGATGTTTTTTAACATAGTCAACATAAACAATCTCATAGGACTTCCCTTAGAATCAACTTATGCAATGTCTAGGTAGAGTCCCATACCTTTACTACACTAAGTAGACTCCTTAAGTCATCCTATTATTTTTCCATTTACTTGTCTTTCATTTTACTTGAGGGAACAATCGCCTTAACCAAAATTAGACCATGTGAGCTAACTATGGAATCCGGTGTCATGAAACCCCACACCGAAAGCAGTGGTCTACTTGCCAAGGTAGAACAAAAACATGAACATAACATTCTAGGTGGATCCACTAGCTAGTAATCCTATGAAGAAAACATAGTTCAAGAATTAGGAGATAAACTGGAGAACTATAGTTCCACATTATATGGAAACCTCTATCTCATAAGAGTCATTGTGAACTTACTTCCAACTAGGGAAGGGACACCCCTTGTATCTAGTTCATCGGTGCTAAGCTAAAGTCCCTTTTTGAATAACCTTTAAGTCATCATTTATAATAAAACTTATCATAGGACATAGGAGTTTCACTCCTCATATTAACATAATCATAAGCGCTTTAGGTTTAGATGAGAATTTCATTTCATCACAACTATACTTTGTGAGATTAACACATCATAATCATAGTGTGTAAGGCAGACAATATAAACATCATCAACTTGCATTATAATATCCTTACCATGATCCCGCATTTAACATTTCATGGGCAAACATATATTCATATCAACATCATACATACTTCAATTTCATAGCTACATCAATTTATAGTCCAACATCAACCTAATAGAGAAATCATTACTTTAGAAGACTTACCTATTGCTTCCAAGAATCTTCATCAAGAACTTACATTCAATTCATCACAATCATTTAATAGTATAGTGAATTTACAATAAAATATCCAATCCCGACAATTTTAGTCATGTCATGTACAAGACCAATTCTATTTAGGGTTAAGGGAAAGGGCTCATTTAAAAGGACATTCCAGCTATAGTTCCAATCCCAACATTTACATGGCAATAAGTGATAGATATAACATAACCGAATCAATTATTTAGAGAAATAACATGATTCACACGAAAACCCATTATTACATATCAATCACTAAACAAATACATACTAAATTAACCATAGAAAATCATAGTTTTCATGATTAGTCATAAATCTAAAGTTTGGAAGAAAACGTGTTTGTAGAGTAAAAACCCTAGGAATTGAATTGTTGGAATTTATCTTTGAAAGGTAATCTTGGGAAAAGGAATCCCAAGAGTGAAGGAGCCATACCTTATTGACTTTATTTAATGAATTTCGAATAAAAACATTGGAGAGTTCGTCTTCTTCCTTAAGATTTTCTTATTCTTTAATGGTTGTTGAATAGAGAGAGAGTTTTGAGAGAGATGAGATGGATTTGTTAATTCTTATTTATATTGCGTGTAAATGGTTTTAAAATGACCTAAAAACATTATAATCTCGTTTCCTAAAATACCTAAAAGACTATTCACTTCAATGGGTCTTTTGTGAAGTTAAATTGACTTAAAAACGATGCGGACAAATCTGGGAAGTGGCGACGCGTCGCAAAGCTAATTCCAATCGTTCTTTTTTAAATTTGGGTCGAGGCAGTAAGCCTATTGATGGACCCGCATTGGGAGGAAAAATTTTCCTAGCCAGTGATGGCTGCGCGATGCGCAAGGGACTTCACCTTCTTGGATATCACAAGCTTCTTTGGAAGCTTGCTCACCAAGGTTTGGCTCCTCCTCAAGGAACCTTCGGGCGGTCCTTGGAGAGTTGTTACCGGACGTTTGAACCTTTTATACTATATTTTACCAATTTAATGTCTTTTTAAAAAGATTTGGACTTGATTTGACACTTGCGAACCTTCACCAAACATAGGGACGTCTACTAGTTCAAATTAGCTAGTTTCAACACGTCATAGTCTTTCTTTGTCATTTTGGCTCTAACCTTTTCTAATTGAGTTTAATACATTAATATAGGTCTGGAAACTTCATTTAAACATTATTTAGTATGCGAAGCTCTAGTCTAATTCATTGGACTTCCTGAGTGTTACATTTCCCCCCCTTAGGATTATTCATTCCGAATGACACTAAAATCTTTTGGAGGGTAAGGATAAACTCGATTATAGAAGAACAACCATAAACAATGTAAAATAACAACATTACACATAATAACTCAATTCATGATGCACAACATATAAGAGCTTAACATCTCATAACACATAATGAGGAACTACCTTCTCAACATCAACATGGCCTCAAAATACATCAAGGAGTTACCATGCTACCATTCTTCTTAAGACAACAACAAAACAACAAGATCTCAAGAAGGCTACATGAATACACATTTTAGAAAAGTTCAAAAGTAGAGTATGAAGGCATTCTCATAAAACTCAATTGGGTAAAACTTTTACCAAAACATGCACCTATCTAGAAAACAAGTTCATTTCATATTATTCATTATTTTCTTTATTAGGTAGAATGACTAACCTCAAGGAGTGAAGAGATGAGGGTAGCGGGACTTCATGTCAGCCTCGGCCTCCCATGTTGCGCTGTCAATAAGATGGTTCGTCCATAGGACTTCTACAGAGCAAACCTCTTTCTTTCTCAACCTCTTAACTTGGCGATCTAGGATATGAATCGAACCTCTTTATAGGAGAGGTCCTCATCCACGCATGAACCTTCAATAGGTAGAATAGACACCGGGTTGCCTATGCATTTCTTAAGCATAAAAACATGGAACACTAGATGAACCAAAGCTAGTTCACTAGGAAGTGTCAGTTCATAGTGACCCGTTGTAAAACCTCATAAGGGCCAACATGCAGGGGACTTAACTTCCCCTTAATACCGAATCTCATTTCCCCTTTGATAAGTAAAATCTTCAAATAGATGTGATTAACTATTTCGAACTCAGTATCTTTTCTCCTATTGTCGACATAAGACTTTTGCCGAATATAGGCTGTCTTCAATCTATCTTTTCTGACTCGAACTTTATGTATAGCTTCATATATAATCTTAGGACCAAGGAGTGAAGACTCACCATCCGCAAACAATCCAACCGGAGACCTATATGTTCTAACATAGAGAGCTTCAAAAGGTGCCACGGAGATGCTGGAATGATATCTATTGTTGAAGGAGAACTCAATCAATGGCATTTGGTCATCTCAACTTCCTTTGGAATCAATAACATAGGCTCTTAACATATCTTAAAGGGTATGAATGGTACGTTTTGCTTGACCATATTTTTTTTTGAGGATGAAAATCGGTGCTAAGTTTCACATTAGTACCTAAACCCTTTTCAAAAGCTTTCAAAAAGAGAAGTGAATTTGGCACCTCTATTCGAAATGATGGAAAAAAGGAATCCCATGAAGACTCACAATAACCCATATTGAATCATATTGCCTCCGGGTTCGACGCAACCCAAAAACAAAGTCCATATTGATGGCTTCCCACTTCTAAGTAGGTAGATCCATGATTTGGGTTAAACCACCCTTTTTTAGATGCTCGACTTTAACTTGTTTGAAATACAGACAATTATCAACAAACTCCGCTATGTCCCTTTTAAAAGCATCCCACCAATAGACCTCCCGAAGGTCATGATACATTTTAGTTGCACCCGGATGAATAGAATAATGGGAACCATAGGCTTCTTCTAGAATCAATTCCTCAAATCTATAATAGCTGAGACACATAATCTCCCTTAGTACCTAAGAATATATCCCCCCTTGGTAGAATAACTCATTGAGCTTACCAAGTTCCAATTCCTTAACTCCATCGATAGAGGATGAAGATGTCGCTTAGATTTCACCTCCACCACTTATGATGACTCAGGGTTATGATGGACCATGAAACCACCATTTGGAGAATCTTATAACCGCACACTTAAACGATGCAACCTATGAACATCTTTCACAAGTTCTTTCTTCTCTTCTTCCACATGAGACACACTACACCTAGTCATACGACTCAAAGCATCCGCAACAACTTTGGCTTTGTCGGGGTGGTAAAGGACACTCATGTCATATTCCTTTAAAAGTTCTAACCATCTCCTCTATCGCAGATTAAACTCCTTTTGTGTGATCACATATTGAAGACTTTTATGGTTAGTAACCACATCAACATGAACACCATACATGTAATATCTTCATATTTCAAGGCAAAAACTACGGCCGCTAACTCAAGGTCATGAGTTGGATAATTCTTGTCATAAACTTTGAGTTTCCTAAAGGCATAACCTATCACTTTCCCATGTTGTATGAGTACACATCCGAAGCCCACTTAGGAAGTATCACAATACACCATAATTCCTTCATTACCCTCCGGTAAAGCCAACACTATTGCGGAGGTAAGCTTATCTTTCAACTCTTGAAAACCCTTTTCACAAGATTCGGACCACTAAAACTTCAACTTCTTTTGGTTAAAGCTTGCAAAGGAGAAGCAATGGAAGAAAATCCATCAACAGATCTTTTGTAGTACCCGGCTAGATCGAAGAAACATCTTATGTCTGTGGGAGTCAAAGGTCTAGAAAATTTTTTGACCGCATCTTTCTTCTTAAGATCAACCTCTACACCCTCACTAGAAATAACATGGCCAAGAAAAGCAACTGACCTCAACCAAAATTCACACTTGCTAAATTTTGCATAAAGTTGGTGTTCTTTGAGGACTTGCAAGGCCAACCTCAAATGAACCTCATGCTTATTTTCATTCTGGTAGTATATCAAAATATCATCAATGAGAACAATAACAAATAAGTAAATGTAATCTTGAACAACTCTATTCATTAGGTCCATAAATGCTGCCGGGGTAGTTGTTAACCCAAAAGACTAGGACTTTATAGTGAGCATATCTAGTTTGAAAAGATGTTTTGGGAACATCTTCACCTCTCACCCTAAGTTGGTTATATCTTGACTATAAGTCAATCATTTAAAAGTAACTAGCACCTTGGAGTTAATAAAATAGATCATCAATCCGAGGGAGAGATACTTGTTATTTATGGTTACTTTATTGAGTTGAGGATAACCAATGCACATCCTAAGGGACCGATCCTTCATATTCACAAAACAAGACCGGAGCACCCCATAGATAAATACTAGGTTGAATAAAACCGTTGTCTAGTAAATCCTTGAGTAGTACTTTGAACTCTTTCAATTCTGCGAGGGCCATTCGATATGGAAGAATTGAAATGGGGTTCGTATCCAGTAATAAGTCAATTCCAAAGTCAATTTCCCATTCGGGAGGAACTCCTGGAAGGTCATCAGGAAAAACCTCTAGAAATTCCTTCACTACCGGGACTGAGTATATTCGAAGAGCTTCACATTCTAGAGCTTTAACCCTGACCACAGTATAGACAACCCTTGTCTATAATCATACACCCCTTCAAGCAAGAAATAATATCACCCCTTGGCATAATATTTCCCCCATTCCACTCTAAAATGGGTTTTTTAGAAATTTAAACTTCACTACCCTCATTCTACATTTTGTGGAAGCAAAACAAGCATGAAGCCATTCCATACCCAATATGATACCAAAGTCAGACATGTTAAGTTCTACCAAGTTAAAAAGAGTAACTCTATTGGGAAGCATTACATGATATTTCCTATAGACTCTCTTTGCAACTACAGAGTCAACCATTAGGGTACAAACCGAAAAGGGCTCAATCAAAACATTGGGAAGTATATCAAACTTCCTAGATACCAAAGGTGTAACAAAAGAAAGCGTAGCACCTGGATCAAGCAAAGCATAAAAATTAATAGAGAGGCTTGTAACATACCAGTCACAACATCGGGAGAGCTCTCTTGTTCACCCCTAGCCTTGAATGCATAAAGACGGTTCCTTGTTGGATCTTCGGAGTTAAGATCGCTTGATTGAGCTTCACTATTTACCTTTCCTTGACTCTTCACATTAGGACAATCTTTCACCATATGTCCACCTTTTCCACAACTATAGCAACTATTAGTTCCAACAAGGCGTTTACCCATATGTTTCTTACCACACTTACTAAAAGTTTTTCTTTTTCTTGGTGGATCAACATTTCTCCTCTTTTGAGGTTTAGGATTAGACACTCTATCATTGCGAGTCATGGAGAAATTGGAAGGAACTTGGTTTTAAAATCTCTTCTTGAACTTAGACTTACATGCACACAATAGGTATATATCGAGTATACATAGACCCTTCGTATAGGAATATTACTTAGTCTTCTACTTTTATTGCACATAGATATATAGAATATAACATAGTCTCAAATGGTCGTCTCATCTCATAACAATCAAATAAATGTATATCAAATTTGGCATAGCCCATACATCAATACAATAAGACCACATGTAGGTCATACAACGTTTAGTATCCAAATGAAAATAAAGGAAAACTTAAGAGCCTTACTACTAAAATAACTTAATAGATTGATAGTGGCGTTGCCCTTGGAAAGTGAGGACCTACACAACTTTGATGATTAAGAATTCCAAGTTTTCTTCAATGTTGTCTCCAAAAGTCCTTCAACGATCGGAACCAAAAATGTTGGGGAAAAGGAACAAAAGGGGTTAGTACACTTGTACTAAGTATGAGACCATATGCACACATACTTTGAAATCATGCTTAGCAAAGGGACATTTCAGTAAGTATGCACTTTACCTTGAAAACCTTTATGCACATTCAACAAGACCATACAAACCAATGGACATGTTCATTAAGTCATACACAAGTACATGACAAGACCAACAACATCAATTCTATTCAAGTCAACATGCATATTATATAATTGTATACATTGTCAAGTAATTGTACCATCAAGTCATAATAACAACAACCATGAATAAGAGTACATTTTAGCATAACCAAAGCAAGACAATTACCCATGAACCGCCATCGAGTAAACAAGTGGAATGACCTGCAAAACCCCATAACCTTACTCAAACAAGTAACCCAAAAAGAATCATGACCAATATTCCACTCCACATAGCATGAAATTTAAGGGTACATATCTTCATACTTTAACAATGTAGACTAACACATATTCATAAGTGAAACTACTCAACATACTGTATCACAATGTGCAAGTTTATCATATACATATTGTATACCATTATAAGCATATTCATACATAAGAGCCTCCTGATAACCTTTATCTGAAGGCATACTAGTGCAAGGCATAGGTAGAGTACCATACCCCTACCTAAGCTAAGTCAACCTCTCAAGTCCCCCTAGTTGGTTTGTACTTCCTTCATTTTTGTTTAGGGAACATTTACTTGAGCTGACATAGACTACAAGAGTGGAATCTGGTGTTGTAGAATCTTACACCGAAGTAAAGTGGTCTACCGGCCAAAGTAAAACCAAATATAAAAGTAGCTTCATTGGTGGATCCACTAGCTATTCTTCCTATGGGAGCAACATAGTTCGAGAACTAAGAGATAAGTATAATCCATCTACATACAACTTGGCATTTAGGGTCTCCTCTCATGGAAATCCATTGGATGAGTATCCCTCATAGGGTGAATCTTTCTCTATGGAAAGCCATGACTTCGCATTGCCAAAATCATTTGGTGCTAAGCTAAGTCCTTTTTGAAATGTATTTAATGTCTTTATTAATCATCATGACTTAATGTAGGTCATAGGGTCTAACTCTTGTATAATCATCATCATCATCATCATAGCTCAATAAGAATTGCATGTGTATTGTCCTTTCATTACTATTCATATAATTGAGGTTAGCATATATAGACATCACTTCATCATAAGGCACATTTGGTAAATCATTCACCATCCTAATACCATTTACATCTTAGACAACACCTCACAAACCATAGTAAATACATTTCAATTCAACATCATACCACCCTATCAATCCTAATACAATGCATACTCCAATATAAAATCATGACTTAATCATAATTAACCATAATTTGAAGTGAAGGATAGGGATCACAAGACTTACCAAGTCTCCTTCATAATTCATCATCAAGGTCTTACCATAAACCCTTAGTTCAATCCTATTAGGGTAACATCACCATAAATAAATAACCAACATGATAACAAGGCTCAAATAATGACGACATTACAATTCAATACTAGTTCATAGCTTAAGACAAGATACTTAGGTCAAACTCACAACATACTTCATAATCTAGATCACTTCTCAAGAACTAGCATGATAGGACTATAAATCACCCTAATTCATTTATTATTAGTACAATAACATCATCTAGTAGTAATTCAACCAATTCAATTTAACCCATATAACACAATTCATATCAAGGTTATCACTTAGGGTCAAGGGGTAAAGGTCATCTTTTACAAACTAAACAAATTCATATAGATACATAATAATTAAGTTATAATACATGTTAATATATTAATAATATCCAAAATAAACCATTAACAAATCAATTGACAACAAGAATTTCGTATTGGATGAAAATCCACTTGAAAACCCATCTTTCAAAATCAATTTGATGGGACCCTTTAAGGAAAGAGGTCTAAAAGGTGAAAGATATCCCATACCTTACTGATTGATGATGATTGATGGAGGATATTGACCCTTTTCATCCATTCAACCCACCTTTAGATTTTTCTTCAATGGGGTTTCTTTGGGAGAGAGAAAGAAAAGAGAAGGAAGAGAGTTTTAGGTTTGGGAATTATGGGAGTTTTAGTTAGTCTAATAAGTTTAGGACTTTATATAGGTGGTTAAACAAATTAATTATACCTCCATAACCCCTTATTAACTTCCTAACTGATATAATTAATTATCTTAAGTGAAGACGTGCGGTGAAACCAGTCCCCATAGATGACACCACAATCAACAGATCGTGGGTAAATCCACGACTAGTCCCCCTTCCGTGCTGCACATCCATTGGTAAGTTCAGAGAGTTGTCAACATGGCCCTTCTAGGATTTTGGCTAAGTTACAATATCGGTGGCCATCGACGTCCCGTTGATTGACACGTGCCACATTGATGGCACTCGTCTCTGCACATTGGTTTGGGAAATCCTTTGATCCCAAAATGCAAGTGTCCTCCTCAAGGGCCCTTTGTTAGTCCTTAGGGAGTCGTGCCGGGTTTTTTAGACTATGAACTAACTATAATACATGTTAGACACCCCTTTCACCAATTTTCATCATTTTCCGACTCCTAAAAGCTAGTCAATTAGGATAAGGCACGCTAGTATTTCATTAAATAGTTTCCAGACGTCTTCGACGTTGTTGGATGTTTTGGTTTGTAGACTTACTAAAAATGACTTATATTCATTAAAATGGAACTTAAAACAGTTTCTAAACCTTATGAAACTCATGTTAGGCTCTAGAACACGTCTTGGATTTTCGAAGTGTTACACCCGTCACATAACGACTCATTCCATCCCTAGCATTTGAAAACAAAGAATACGCATATTTGGATAGCTTAATGAACTTTATGGAGTATTCATTAGCACTCATACCTCCTTGACAAAGGTATATGAACTCATCTACCTTAGCTTCACTTTATTCCCTCGAGAAGAATCTCCTAAGAAGGACTTTTCGAAGATCTCCCAAGTAACGGGACCACATCTTAAAAATTGAATATCCTTCCATTGATTGTAGCATGTGTCAGCCACGTCCTTAAGTCGATAGGTAGAAAGATTGGATTTTTCAGTAGTAATCACACCATAGAAATATCTTATAGACCTCATCAAGAACGTGTTGTGGTTCTGCATCAACCTTGGATCCAAATAACATAAGAGGATTCATCCACATGAAATCTCTCAAACGGGTAGCCATAGTATTAGCAAGTTGGTTCTCTCTAGGTACAACCTACCAGTTACCTTGAGTCGTAATCTCTTGAACTTTAGTAGTGATTGATTAGGCCCTTTGGATAAGGACAACCTTACTTTATTATCAATCATGGCCGGAAGATTGACCAGAACATGATCATTAGCAACAACTTGCTCTTGAGGAGGAACTCTATTGCCTTGGTGAGTAGCTCCCGCATTTGCAGTCTCTTTTCCCACTCTTCTCGCACCTTTCCTTATTGTTTTTATCACCTATAACCTTAAGAAAGGATTAGATGCTAAAATACACATACTGTCAAAAATCTAGAGGCACGACATAACATTACCAAGAAAAGATAATTTTCCTAATCATCATATAACATCTCATTCATAATTGTGGCGCACTTCAAAACCATGAAATGAACAATATATAATGTGGTTTATTTAACCTCACTCTCTAATACAAAGTTTTTCACATCAAGAGATCATCCCAAATGCGACCGGTGTCGGCGTCCTCTCAGAGGACTCAGACAAGCCGTTAGCATTCGTTATAACATATACTGGTCTCTTATCAACATAATAAATATGCATACGATAGTCTAAACTGTCTCACATAACAACCATCTAAGAATACGAGCCTTGAACTTAGCCAAAAAAATGTGAATATGCCATATAGGCCTAGCCAAAAAAAATGAATATGCCATATAGGCCTTCATAAACGAATAAACGAGTATATATTAAAGTACTAGAGTGTCACGACCGGAATCTAGACCCCAGATGAGACCGGCGTCGTTGACCTCTCAAAGGTCGCAGACAAACCTACATACATCATTCTTACTTCATCTAGGTTAATTTTAACGAAAAATTTGAAATTTTTGTTTTCTAAATTCTTGCTAAACATTTTAAACTAAACATAATTGGAGTTCACAAATAACCCATCTAATATATAGATAATAAAATTATAGAAAAAGTTCGTAATTGCATTAAACATATTCTTGCCAAAAAGGAACCAATACAAAGTCTAAAATGAAAGTGGAAAGAAATACTAGTGGAACATTCTCCACAAGATAAAGCCTACATCTAATATAGATAATAACGGTAGACATCCTCGAAAGCATGAGGGCCTACCAAGTCTAGATGAAAGTTCCACGCTCGGATAGCTGCAACGTCAACCTGTAAGCTCTAGCGTCCAACTGTGCCTGTACCTAAAAATATAGAGTTGTATGGGATTAGTACACACTTGTACTAAGTATGTGTATATGCAATCAAACACCAAGTACATGCATGAGTAAGAATAGATCTTTCCTAAAAACATGATTATGGAAAGTCAAGTTAGTGGACTTGCAAAATTGGGATTATGAAAGTTAGTGAGCTTTCCAAATTTGGATTAGGAAAGTGACTGAGCTTTCCAAACTTTGATTAGGAAATTCATGCCATGACAGTAACATGCATCATCATACTTATCATATTGCACAGAGCAGAGAACATCTTGCACATAGCACATAACATATTGCATATAACACATAACATTTTTCACATCATTCGTTAATATGCCATGAGACCTTGGAATCATGGACTTGACATCAAGACTTCCTAAAATGAGGGATCAACATATGGTACCTCAACTAGGGAGTCTTCTTTAGAAAACACAGAGTCTGCTTCATTCATTCATATGTACTTCATTTTATTTCATTTATAGGCTAGTGTGGACACTAGCTATACCTAGGATGTAGTTTAAGACTTTCATCGGGTTTGCTGTGCAATGATCAAGAATGACCTAGTGTCATTACTTGAGTCTGGCTCACCTCTTGATAATCCTATCCTAACACATTTGGTATCATTCATTTCGTTATCTGCATCATTTAAGGCTGACTTCATTCATTCATTGGGAACTTTAACTTTAACCGACATAGATCATGTGAGAATCATGAAATCCAGTGTCTCCCCACACCGAAAAGAGGTGGAATCACCGGCCAAAGTGACCCCAAAACATGCTAGCGTACATGGGAATTGAACCGCGCCAGATCCCTATATTGGCAGTGTATGTTCAAATACTAGGAGATCCAAGGAGACCCATACCAGGCATGCCGGACAGTCTCATCTCATGAGAGTTACGTGAACCTCCGCCCTTCCTTAAAGAAGGCATCATCGCTTATAGCTAGTTTATCGATGCTCAGTGTAAAGTTCCATTACATTCAACTCATACGTCATGGAAGCTAGCTTATAGTATGAGGACATCATAGCTCAATAGATGATTTCTCATCTCATCATTAGTATGAAGTGTATATTGATCTCCATACTTTCATTAGAGTGTTCATAGATATGTGTCTCTTCATTAACTTTACACTCTCATAAGTGAGTACATTTTAGTAACATTTACTTAGGCTCATTTGAGATTGCTCTCATCTTTTACATTTGCCTCATATCATGTTGTCACCTAATTTATTAACATTAGCACATTTGCTCTTCATAATTAGTCACCCCTTTTTAAGTGAATGTTCATTTCATCATTTGCCAATGCACTTGGCCATTTAGTGTGTTTCACACTCTTACTGAACCCTTCTAGGGTTTCGTCATTTCATTTTTCATTTTATCATTTCATTGTTCATTTCTTCATTTCATTACATACATATTAGGTTCACTTAATTTTGAACTTATGCTAGACTTATGGGTCTCTACATACAAGCCATAAGGCTTCATTCATAGTTCGTTTAACTGATTCATATCTTCCTAAGATTATGCGGTATAAGACTTATGCATCTTGTATGTATGCCAAGATCTCAATTTCGATCTAAGTAGGCAGCATTATTCTTGAATATTTAATTTATGTATGACTTATAAATTAATACGAGATCTGGACAAGAGAACCCTTTTTTCGAATCCCTTGGACACCACTAACATTTTGTTATTCATTTTGATTTGATCCATGCGGCTTGGCGATTCAAGATCGAGCCGCAACACCTTCATTTTATTTTCCCCATAATTTTTATACGATCAATGGGACTGAGAGGACGTGGGATCGAACACCCACAACCTCATTTAATTTTAGTTTCCAATTCTTTTAATTTCTCTCCTTTGGCTGGGGTCTGTGGGTTCGAACCCCCAAAACCCCACTCTAATTTGTTCTACCTTATTTCCCTTGGTTCTGCCTAGAGGTCGTGGGTTCGATTCCTACGCGTCTCACCCTTTATTTTTATTTTAATTTTCTTAAGTCGACTGAGAGGTGGTGGGTTCGAATCCTACTCCTCTCAGTTATTATTTTCATAATTCATTTTCCAGCCAAGGTCATGGGTTCGAATCACACATGTCACATTCCCTTTTTCTCATCTTGTTTCATTGATTTTTAACATTGGGAGGTATGGGTTCAATCCCCAGTGATCTCACATATTTTAATTCATTTTTTCATAGCATGAAAATCCCCTTAGTTTTGCTGAAACTCATTAACAAGATGCTGGAAATTTATGCAGCCTGTTTTCTCACTTTTTTAACGTTAAATGTTTAGACGTTTTAAGTAGTTTTTAGTGAGTTCTTCAGAAGAATTTTCAAGATTTGGGCATCTTTACATCACTCATGAACCCCACAATTTACATAAACATGTGTACATGAAATACAAAGAACTAACATCATATTTTAGAGCCTTAAACTCGAGGCACATAATCATGGTTCACATTGCACACACATATACATAGTTTCGGATCACATACGTGATCCTTCATACGATTTTAAACACACATACATGAACATATTCATCACGAAAGCACAACACACACCAAATATCTACTAGAAAACATATCAAACATATGAATCATTGGCTGCTAGTGACGGGACATGCAATTGGGAACAACTCTTGTTTTCAGATTGAATATAGAGGTCTCTTGGAAAAGATACCAAGAGAGAAGAGAACCCATTCCTTTTTACCTTTTCAAACCTCGACCTGCTGCCCAAAAACTTCTGAAAAACACGTCCAACACAAAAAGTTTAACATCCCTTTAAAAGGAAAACCTTCTCTTTTCCTACGTGATTGATTAACGTTTGTTTTTCTTATATTTTCGTCTGAATTATTCAAGTCTGAAGAACCGTGGTTAATTTTTATGTTCTTGAATGTTATTTGGCAGAGATAAATGTGAATGGGAGAAGAGAGATTGAACGTGAAAGTGAGATAGACGTGAGAGAATAGAGTTACCTTAGGCTTAGGAGTCTAGTTTAGGACTTAGTCAAACAAGGTTTAGTTAATTAAAGAAAACACAAAAATATAATTTCCCTTTTATATGAAATCAGACAATAAATAATAAATATTTATTAATTGCATTAATTTACCAACTTAAATAAAAATAATTTAAATCATTGCTTCCACATAGGTTCGAACCTGGGTGGTGCAAGACTTTACTCTAAGAGCCAATTTTTGACCCTCTCTCCCCAAAATACCCTCCACCTTATTAATTAAATAATTAATTATATATTTATGGTAATTAGGATACTACCCTTAGCCTTAAAAGAGACCATTTTACCCCTAGACCCTCCAAACTTAAGATTTCCCCTTTTTAAGTCCGTTAAAGACTTATCCGGGTTAATTTTCTACTATTCGGGAGCCCTACATGGCTGGACCCAACCTTTCCTAGCTCAAATGACTCCCCAAGTTAGTTGGATTGGATGTTGTAAGGGTTCAGAGGTCTAGTTCTACGCGCATCAACCCGTGTGAACCCGGTCTAATCGTAGGCATTCTAGAAACATTAAGCATTACTTAGCATATCCATTGTTAGGGTTGTTAAATTATCCCCCCCTTAGGAACATTCATGCCCGAATAATACTGTTAACTATCTAGCGTAATGCCTGTCATATCATAACATAGTCACTATACACAATCAAGCAATAGCAACAAAGAATGGAGATAAGGAAACTTAGACTTAAGACTAGGAAGTCTAACCTCAAGAGCTGAATGGATGGGGGTAGCAGGATCTCATATCGTCCTCGGCCTTCCACTTATCACCCTCAGCAAGATGATTCTTCCATAATAAACTATGGCAAGATCCTTGTTCCTCAGCCGCTTGACCTATCTATCTAAAATCTCAACAGGTACCTTCTCATAGGACAAATTTTCATCAACCCCCAAACCTTCAACTGGTAAAATCGATGCTGGATTTCCTAGGCACTTTTTTAACATAGAGACATGAAAGACTGCATGAATAGAAGCTAGTTTTGCAGGCAATGCCAACTCAAAGGCAACCTTCCCCACACGCTGTAGGATCTCATATGGCCCAACATAACTCAAACTCAACTTCCCCTTCCTGCCAAACCTCATCACCCCCTTCATAGGTGATATCTTCAAATAAACTTGGTCACCAACATCAAACTCTAAGGGCCATTTTCTGTTGTCTGCATAAGACTACTGCCGACTGTAAGTAGTAGCCAACCTTTCCCTAATCACCCTGCTAAGGCCTCATGAATGATCTCTAGACCGAAAGTGGATGCCTTTCCAACCTCGAACCACCAAACTGGAGATCGACACCTTCTACCATACAATGCCTCAAACGGTTCCATACCAATGCAGGAGGGATAGCTATTAATATACGAGAAATCTATCAAAGGCAGATGGTCGTCCCAACTACCCTTGAAGTCAATCACACACGCCCTCAGAATGTTTTCCAATGTATGAATGGTGCGCTCTTCCTGCCCATCAGTCCCAGGATGAAAGGCAGTACTAAACTTCACCTGCGTGCCTAAGCTCTTCTGGAATGATCTCCAGAAATGTAAAGTGAACTGAGTTCCTCTATCTCAAATGATAGACAAAAGAATCCCATGCCATCTCACAATCTCATAAATGTAGAGTTTTGCATAATCCTCGGCTCTGTAAGTAGAATTCACAGGGATAAAGTGGGAAGACTAAGTCATCCTATCCACAATAACCCATATGGAGTCATGCTGTCTCTTAGTCTTCGGAAGACCAACCACGAAGTCCATATTAATGGCCTCCCATTTCCAAGTTGGAATCTTAATGATCTGAGCAAGACCACCTGGCTTAAGATGTTCTGCCTTAACCTGTTGACAATTATGACACTTGGCCGCATAATCTGCAATGCCCTTCACGACATCCCACCAATAGATCTGTTAAAGATCAGATACATCGTAGTGGAACCTGAATGTATGAAGTATATGGAACCATGGGTCACTGCAATGATCCTGGTCCGTAAATCATCCACATTTGGTACACAGAGCCTGTCTTGGTACGTAACTATGCCGTCATCTCCCAAAGCAAAAGACTCCTTCATCTTAACCAACACTGAGTCCTTTAGATCCATCAACAACGAATCAAGATGCTGATCCTCCTTGACTTCAACTACAAAGGATGATTCAAAACTAGGATGAACTGAAACACCCCCACTAGTAGATTCAACTAACCGACACCCAGTCTGGCAAGTCTATGTATATCTTTCACTGACTCCTTCTTCCCATCCTCAACGTGGGCTGTACTTCCCATGCTCATCCCACTCAAAGCATCATCTACAATATAAGCTTTACCTGGATGGTAGTGGAGATTCATGTCATAGTCCTTAAACAGCTCAAACCATCTCCGCTGACGTATATTCTACTCTCTCTGTGTGAACACGTACTGGAGACTCTTGTGGTCTATGAACACATCCACATGCACCCCATAAAAGTAGTGCCTCCACAACTTCAATGCAAACACCACAGATGCCAACTCCAGGTCATGAGTGGGATAATTCTTCTCATGAACCTTGAGCTGTCTGGACGCATAAGCTATTACCTTATAACCCTGCATAAGAACACTACCCAAACCAACCCTAGATGCATCACAATGCATTGTTTAATTCTCACCACACTTATTAAAGTAAGCACTGTGGCTGAAGTGAGTCAGTCTTTCAGCTCATGGAGACTTTTTTCACAAGTCTCCGTCCATTTAAACTTGGCCTTCTTCTTAGTCAAAGCTGTTAGTAAGGCAGCAATGGAAGAAAAACCCTCCAAAAATCTGCGATAATAACCAGTCAATAGCTATGAATATCTGTGGGAGTAAGAGGTTTTGGCCAGTTCTTAACAACCCCAGTCTTCCTAGGATCTACCTCCACACCTTTTTCGGACACAACTTGGCCCCAGGAAGGTCACTGATCTAATCCAAAATTAACACTTGCTGAATTTGGCATACAACTGATGTTGTCGAAGTACCTGCAAGGTTAGTAATAAAAGTTGTTCATGCTCTTCCTTGGTATTAGAGTAGATGAGAATGTCATCAATGAATACTATGATTAAAGAGTCTAGGTATTCATGGAAGACCCTGTTCATGAGATCCATAAATGCAACAGGTGCATTCGTGAGACCAAATGACATAACTAGGAACACATAATGACCATAACGGGTACGAAAGGCTATTTTTGGGATATCTCCATCCCTAACCCTGAGTTGATGGTACCTTGAACGAAGATCAATCTTCGAGAAAAACTAGACCTTTGGAGTTGGTCGAACAAGTCATCTATTCTTGGAAGGGGATACTTATTTTTGATAGTGACTTTGTTGAGCTGCTGATAATCGAAGCACTTTCTAAGGGTTCCATCTTTCTTTTTCACAAACAACCCTCGAGCGCCCCAAGGGGATATGCTCGGCTTAATGAAACTCTTATCAGTGAGATCTTTTAACTGCAGCTTCAACTCTTTGAGTTCAGTTACAGCCATTCTGTAAGGAGGAATTTAAATTGGTTTAGTATCAGGTTACAAGTCAATACCGAAGTTAATCTCTCGAGGGGGAGGAACTCCAGGCAAATTATCAGGATATACATCTTGGAAGTCATTCACTACAGGCACTGAGTCTATGGAAGGAATGTCATGATCTTAATCATTAACACTCACAAGATGACACAATAACTCCTTGGACATTATTTTATTGGCTTCAAGGTTCGAAATCAAGGGATTAGGACGACTCAAGTTGTATACCTCGCAAACTAGCTCTTCTCTATTAGGGAAACAAAATCTCACAACCCTACTACGAAAATCCATACAAGCATAACAACTATGAAGCCAGTCCATGCCAAGAATAACATCAAAATCATGCATGAGTAACTCAACCACGTCTGCACACATAGTCTTACAACTTACAACTATTGGGAAATCTTTGTATACTATATCAGTTCTTACATTTTCTCCTAATAGTGTACTAACCACTATAGGATCATGAAGAACTTTAAGCAATATCTCAAAAGTGAGAGCAAGCAAAGGAGTTACAAAGGAAAGCGTAGACCCTGGATCATGTAAAGCATAAATAGAAGTTGAGAATACTTGCAGTATACCTGTGTCCACATTAGCGGACTTCTCATGCTCCTCCCTGCCCTTCAGGGCGTAGAACCGGTTCCTCTTAGGAGGCTCGGCTGCTGCTGCATCCTGTGGATTAGGACTAGGCTGAGCATTACCTCTAGCTTGACCTCGTTTCTGTGGGCAGTACTTAACCATGTGCCCCCTCTTAATGCAACCAAAACATGCATTAGTGCCCTGTCTTCACTCTCCACTATGATCATAGCCACACTTATCACAGTCCTTTATGGGACGCTGCATCTAACCTCCATTGCCCTTCCTGGGCTCGGGTTTGCCTCCTCTAGGTGTTGTACTCCTCTGAGAGTTATAGTTCCCTGAACTCTGTGGCCACTTTTAGATCCTGGGCTGCTCACGAACGCCAATATTGTTTTAGTGGCATCCCTGGCTGGGACCTGCCTGATCTTGAGGCTTAGGCCTCCTAGCATCACGAACGCCTCTCTTCTTGCGGCTGTCCTTTACCTGCTGGACATGCAGTATCAACCTGGAGAGTTCCATCTTATCGTGGAGCATCGTAGAAGGACAATCCTCCTCAAAATCTCCGTTGATTCCTGTAAGGAACCTTCTCATCTCATCCCTGCGTTTATATACAAGGGAAGTAGCATACATGGAAAGTTTAACGAACTTCAGGGAATACTCTCTGACTGTCATGGATCCCTTCTTAAATTTGATAAACTCCTCAACCTTGGACTCCCTCATCTCTCTAGGAAAGAATGTCTCAGAAAGGGTGTCATAAACAGCTCCCAAGTGACCGAAACTCCCCCCAAAACTCGGGTATCTTTCCACATCTTGCACCAAGTCAGTGCAACATCCTTGAGTTGATAGGAAGCCAAGTCTTCTTTCTGCGTATATGTGGCCCCCGTAGACACCAAGATCATATGCACCTCATCCACAAACTCCTGAGGATCCTCCAAAGTCTTAGACCCTGTGAAAATTGAAGGTTTCATCCTCGTAAAATCTCTTAGCCTGTCAGCCATACTGCGAACTGGTGGGTTCTCCCTCTGAACATTCTGTCGGTTGACCAGGTCAGTCATGGCTGGGCCTGCATAGTGACCTCAACATCAGTTGACCCAGCAGGATTAACTGGCATAGCCACTCTTTCAACTGGAGCATGGGGTTGAACCTGATTGCCCTTAACAGCTGCTCCTTCTCTTCTCTGACCGATTGTTCTCCTAGTATTCATTCTCTGAAAAAAAAGGATTGATGTTAGACATGCTCATAACATCAAGAAATCATACATTAGGAAAGGCACGATAATATTAGAAGAAGGGAATTTTTCCTATGCATAATGAAGTCTCTAATTCAGGATAGTGGTGCACTTCACTACCATGACTTAGAAACTACTCGATGTGGTTGATGTGAACTTATTATCCTCAGAATTTAACCTAGTGCTGTGATACCAACTTTTTCACGACCGGAATCTAGACCCTAGACGAGACCGGCATAGTTGACCTCTCAGAGGTTGCAGACAAGCCTACATATGTCATTCTTACTTCATCTAGGTTAATTTTAGCGGAAAATTTTAATTTTTTATTTTCTTATTTCATGATAAACATTTTAAACTTAACATCATACGAGTTCACAATCAATCATCCAATATAGAGATAAGCGAATTAAATAAATAGTTCATAATTGCATTAAGCGTATTCTTGCCAAAACGACAACAATACAAAGTCTTAAATTAAAGTGGAAAAAAACACTAGTGGAACATTCTCCACTAGCTATAACATATATCTAAGCTAGATAATAACGGTAGAAATCCTAGAAACCATGAGGGCCTGCCAAGTACGGATGAAAGCTCCACGTCCGGATAGATGCAACGTCAACCTGTAAGCTCTAGCGTCCACCTGTGCCTGCACCTAAAAATATAGAGTTGTATGGGATTAGTACACACTTGTACTAAGTATGGGTATATGCAAGCAAACACCAAGAACATGCATGAGTAAGAATAACTCTTTCCTAATAACAAAATTATGGAAAGTCAATGGACTTGCCATATTGGGATTAGTAAAGTTAGTGAGCTTTCCAAATTTGAATTAGGAAAGTGAGTGAGCTTTCCGAATTTGGATTAGGACAGTCATGCAATGAGAGTAACATGCATCATCATACTTATCATATTGGAAAGAGCACATAACATCTTGCACATAGCACATAAGATAGTGCATATAGTATATAACATTTTTTATATCATTCTCTCATATGCCATGAGACCTTGGAATCATGGACTTGACATCAAGACTTCCCAAAATGAGGGCTTAACATATGGGACCTCAACTAGGGAGTCTTTTTTAGAACACACAGAGTCTGCTTCATTCATTCATACGTACTTCATTTAATTTCATTCATAGGCTAGTGTGAAGACCAGTTATACCTTGGATGTAGTTTAAGAATTTCATCGGGTTCGCTGTGCAATGATCAAGAATGACCTAGTGTCATTACTGGAGTCTAGCTCACCTCTTGATTATCCTATCCTAACACCTCTGGTATCATTCATTTAATTATGTGCATCATTTGAGGCTGGCCTCATTCATTCATTGGGAACTTTAACTTTAACTGACATAGATCATGTGAACATCAGGAAATCTAGTGTATCCCCCACACAGAAAAGAGGTGGAATCACTAGCCAAAGTGACCCCAAATCAAGCTAGCGTACATGGGAATTGAACCAGCCAGATCCCTTTATTGGTAGTATAGGTTCAAAGATAAGGAGATATAAGGAGACACATACCCGGCATGCCGGATAGTCTCATCTCATGAGAGTTATATGAACCTCTGCCCTTCCTGAAAGAAGGCATCACCTCTCATAGCTAGTCTATCGGTGCTCAATATAAAGTTCCATTACATTGAACTCATACGTCATGGAAGCTGGCTTCTAGTATGAGTACATCATAGCTCAATAGATGATTTCTCATCACATTATTAGTATTAAGTGTATATTGATCTCAATACTTTCGTTAAAGTGTTCATAGAGACTGATCTCTTCATAAACTTTACACTCTCATAGGTGAGTACATTTTGGTAACATTTGATTAGCCTCATTTGATATTGCTCTCATCTTTTACATTAGCCTCATATCATGTTTTCACCACATTAATTAACATTAGCACATTTGCAATTCATAATTACTCACCTTTTTTACGAGAATGTTCATTTCATTATATACCAATGCACTTGGCCATTTAGTGTGTTTCACACATTCTTAACCCTTCCAGGGTGTCATCATTTGATTGTTCATTTCATCATTTCTTCGTTCATTTCATCATTTCATTGTTCATTTCATCATTTTATTACATGCATTTTAGGTTCCTTATTTTTAGACGTATGGTAGACTTCTCGGTCTATACATACAAGACATGAGGCTTCATTCATAGTTTGTTTAAGTGATTCATATCTTCCTAAGATTATGTGGTATAAGACTTATGCATACTGTATGTATGCCAGGATCTCGATTTCGATCTAAGTAGGCAACATTATTCTTGAATATTTAATTCAGGTATGACTTATGTATCAATAAGGGATTTGGACAAGGGAACCTGGTTTTGAATCCCTTGGAAAATACTTATATTTTATTATTCATTTTGATTTGATGCATGCGGCTTGGGGACCCAAGATCGTGCCCCAATGCCTTCATTTTATTTTCCCCTTAATTTTTTTCTTCATTTTTCGCTCAATGGGACTGAGTGGATGTGGGATCGAACCCCCACAACATCATTTACTTTTAGATTCAAATTCTTTTAATTTCTATCCTTTGGTCGAGGGGGTGTGGATTGGAACCCCCACAACCCCAGTTTAATTTCTTCTCCTTAATTTCCCTTGGTTCTTCCTAGAGGTCGTGGGTTTGATTCCAACGCGCCTCACCCTTTATTTTTCTTTTAATTTTCTTAAGTCGACTGAGAGTTGGTGGTTCGAATCCCACTCCTCTCATTTCTTATTTTCATAATTCATTTTCCATCCAAGGTCATGGTTTCGAACCCCACATATCACATTCCCTTTTTCTCATCTTATTTCATTGATCTTTAATATGGGAAAGTCATTTGTTCAATCCCTAGTGATCTCACATATTTTAATTAATTTTTTCATAGCATGAAAATCCCCTTAGTTATGCCGAAACTAATTAACAAGATGCTGAAAATTTTATCAGCCTATTTTCTCACTTCTTTAACGTTAAATGTTTAGACGTTTTAAGTAGTTTTTAGTGAGTTCTTTAGGTGAATTTTTAAGATTTCATTCGATGAAAAATTGCACCCAAATAATCATAGTTACATCACTTATGAATATCACGATTTACATAAACATGTGTACATTAAATACAAAGAACTATCATCACATTTTAGAGCCTTAAACCCGAGACACATAATCATGGTTCACATTGCACACACGTATACATAGTTTCGGATCACATAGGTGATCCTTCATACGATTTCAAACACACATACATGAACATATTCATCAAGAAAATACAACACCTAATATATACCAGCAAACATATCCAACCTACGAATCATTGGGAGCTAGTGTCAGGGACATGCAACGGGTACCAACCCTAGTTTTTAGATTGAATAAACTAAACATTAGGGGTCTCTTGGGAAATGGACCAAGAGAGAAGACAACCCATACCTTTTTGACGTTCAAACCTCGACTTGCTGCCCAAAAACTTCTTCAAACACACCTCCAACACCGAAAGTTTAACACCCCACTCGACAGAAAACCTTCTCTTTGCCTACGTGATTGATTAACGTTTGTTTTTGTTATATTTTTGTGTGAGTTCTTCAAGTGTGAAGAACCTTGGTAATTTTATGTTCTTGAATGTAATTTGGAAGAGAGAAACGTTAATGGGAGAAGAGAGATTGAACGTGAAAGTGAGATAGACGTGAGAGGAGAGACTTACCTTAGGCTTAGGAGTTTAGTTTAGGACTTAGTCAAATAAGGTTTAGTTAATTAAAAAAAACAAAAATATGATTTCCCTTTTATTTTAAATAATCCAATAAATAAAAAATATTAATTACTTACATTAATTTACTAAATTAAACAAAAACAATTTAAATCGCTTCCACCAAGGTTCGAACCCGGGTGGAGCAACACTTCACTCTAAGAGCCAATTTTTTGGACTCTCTCCTCAAAATATCCCTCCACCTTATTAATTAAATAATTAATTATATATTTAGGTTAATTAAGATACTACCCTTATCCTGGAAAAAGACTATTTTACCCGTAGACCCTCCAAACTTAAGTTTTCCCCTTTTTTAGTCCGGTAAAGACTCATCCGGGTAAATCTTCATATTCGGGAGACCCAATTTAGTTGGCTTGGCTGTTGTATGGGTTTAGAGGTCTGGTTCTACGCGCATCAACCCGTGTGAACCCGGTCTAATCGTAGGCATTGTAGACACATTAAGCATTACTTAGTATATCCATTTTAAGGGTTGTTACATACAATATTCATAGCTAGAATAACGATAAAGTAGCATCCCCCAACATGAGGACCTACCAACATTTGCAGAAAGAGTTCCAAGCTTCTTAAATCGACCTTCTTAATCCTCAATGGTCAGACCCTACATTAGTAGTCATATAAAGTAAGGGGCTAGTATTCCACATGTACTAAGTAAGAATGTATGGAAATAAACTCTTAAGGCCATGCATGAAAAATGACCATTTCTTTAGAAAACATGCTATGTCATTTCAAAACCTTTAATGCACATACAAGAGAGAATATACAAGATAAGGATCATAACACATAGACTATGATCATAACCAAAGACATATCATCATAAAGTCATATTAAAATTTCATGCTAAATAGATCATATAAGCATAATATACAAGACACTTACCAATAATGTCAACCCAAGCCTACAAGTGCAATAATCATGTAAAGCCCCAAAACCCCACATAATCTAGTAAACAAAATAGGAGATCATAAGTAATGCTTTGCTTCACAAAATTTACATCATAAGTAGTCATAATCACATATAGCAACATAGACCATTTAATGTTCATTAACATAGTCAACATCATATAAGAGCAACATCATATATCATAAGCATTATAAATTTCATAGTCATATTACATGAGAACAATCTCTGAGGAATTCCCTTAGAGTCAACTTGTGCAATGTCTAGGTAGAGTCCCATACCCCTACCTATACTTAGTAGACACCTCAAGTCATCCTATTCAATGTCCATTTACTTGTCTTTCATTTCACTTGAGGGAAAAATCGCCTTAACTGACGTTAGACAATGTGAGCTAAATAGGGAATCCGGTGTAATGATACTCCACACCGAAAAAAGGTGGTCTACTTACCAAGGTAGATATAAAATATGAACATAGCATTCTAGGTGTATCCACTAGCTAGTATTCTTATGGAGGCAACATAGTTCAAGAATTAGTAGATATACTTGGGAACCATAGTTCCACATTATATGGAAACCTCTATCTCATGAGAGTCATTGTGAACCTACCTTCCAACTAGGGAAGGGACACCTCTCATATCTAGTTCATCGGTGCTTATCTAAAGTCCCCTTTTTGAATAACC
This sequence comes from Solanum pennellii, assembly GCF_001406875.1. Classification (NCBI taxonomy): domain Eukaryota; kingdom Viridiplantae; phylum Streptophyta; class Magnoliopsida; order Solanales; family Solanaceae; genus Solanum; species Solanum pennellii. The sequence goes on along the minus strand of NC_028646.1, from coordinate 39,138,921 downwards.
TTTAAGTGATCATTTATCACAAAACTTATCATAGGCCCTAGGAGATTTAATCTTCGTATTAACATAATCATAAGCGCTTTTAGATGAGAATTTCATATAATCACAACCATCCTTTATGAGATTAACATATCATAATCATAGTTTGTAAGGCATACAAGATAAACAGAATCAACTAGCATAATCATATCCTTACCATGATACCACATTTAAAATATTCATAGGTTATTATATATGCATGGAAACATAATACATACTTCAATATCATATCTACATCACTTTATAGGCCATCATCAACATAACAGAGAAATCATGACCTTAGAAGACTTACGTTATAACACTTTGAAAGTCTGAGACGTGTTCTAGAGACTAACATAAGTGTCAAAAGGTTTAGAAAATTTTTTAAGGTCAATTTCAATTTATATATTTCATTTAGTTGTTTTATAAATCAAAACTTCAAAGAACGTTCATGACGTTCAGAAACTAGTTGAATGAGGTGCGAGGGTGCATTAGCCTATTTGACTAGGTTTTAGGCGTCGGAATATGATGAAAATTGGTGGAAGGGTGTCTTACACGTGTTAAAGTTAGTTCATTTCCAAGCATCCAGGCACGACTCACCAAGGACCAACTAAGGTCCCTTGAGGAGGACCCTTGCAAAAGTGACTAAAAGCTGTCAATAAACAGTGTCACCAACGAATGCCACAGATGGCTCGTGGTTCAATCGACGGGGCGTCAATTGCCTCCGTCAATGGACACTTAGAAATTTTGACCAAGGTCCTGTTTTTAAAAGTCTCTGAACTCATCAACGAGTGTTCAACACAAAGGGAACAGTGCCGGTCGATGGACACACGATCCGTCAATCGTGGTCTCTTATGTGAAGGCTCTCTTTAGCTACAAATTTTTAATTTGTTCATTTAATTATTTGAATTAGTTAGTAGGATAACTAAGGATTAGGTGAGGTATAATTAAGTTAGTTTATTATCTATATAAAGACCCAAAACTAATTAAACTAACCTAAGCCCTCGTAAATTCCAAATCCAATTTCTCTTCCCTCTTTCTTCTTTCTCACTCAAGTTGAAGAACTCCATAGAAGTCAAGGTAAAGGTGGTTCTAGGGATTAAATAACCAAAGTTTATTCATAAATATTCATCAAAGATTAATTTATGGGATTCCTTTCACCTTTGAGGCCTCTTTCCTCAGAGGGTTCCATCAAATTGATTTCAAAAGTTGAGTTTTCATGTGGGACTTTTCCAATCTGGAAATTGATCTTTTAAATTGATTTGTTTATGATTTATTTTGGATATTATGAATATATGAACATTTATTTTGACTCAATTATTTTATATTATGATGTATTATTCTGGTTTGTCGAAGATGACCTATTCCTCTTAAACCTAGGTTATGATCTTAATATGAATTGTGTAATGTTTGTTAAATTGAATTCGTTATTGGTTGAATTGATACTAATTGATGTAATTGTGTCAATTATGGAGAGATTAGGATGAATAATAGTCCTATCATGCTATTTATTGAGTAATTGATCTAGATTATGACTCTGACCTAAGTCTTTTGTCTTAAGCTATGAATTGGTAATGGATTGTGATGTAGTGATTAAATTGGATTTGTTATCATGTTCGTTAGTATTATATGATGATTTTACACCCTTCTTGGTTTAATATAAGGTTGATGGTAAGACCTTGATAATGGATTACGAAGAAGACTTGGTAAGTCTTGTGATCTCAACTCTTTAGTTTAATTATCGTTACTTGTTCTTAAGTGATGATGTTGTATTGAAGTATGGATTGATAGGTTTGGTATGATGTTGAATTGAAATGTCTTAACTATGGTGTGTGAGGTGTTGGTTAAGATGTAAATGTTATAAGGATGTTTATAATTTACCATTTGCCTTATCATGATGTGATTATGTAAATGAGCTAACTTTACTTCTATGGATTATAATGAAGGACAATACTCATCCAATTGTTATTTACATATGATGATGATTATTATATAAGGGGTAGACCCTATGAGCTACATCAAGCAATGATGATTAATAAAGACATTTCAATAAGTGACTTAGCTTAGCACGAGTGAACATCACAATGGGAGGTGTTGAATTTCCATTGAGGAAGATTAAACATATATTTCCAGATGAGATGTTGACTCCCCAATGAGAAATACTCATCTAATTTCCAGCTGGAATTTAAAGAGTTCATACATATCTCTTACTTCTTTAACTATATTGCCCCCATAAGAAAATTACTGAATCGATCTTTTAAGAAAGCTATGTTTATGTTTGATTTTACTTATGCCGGTAGACCACCTTCCATCCGTGTAAGGTTTTACCACACCAGATTCCACACTTAGATCTTGTGGTATATGTCGGTTAAGGCAAGTGTTCCCTAAACTAAAATGAAGTTATGAAGTGCAAACCAACTAGGGTGATGTGAGAGGTTAGACTTAGCTTAGGTAGGGGTATGTGACTCTACCTATGCCCTGTACTAGTTTGCCAACCATAGGTAGATGTTCTTATGCATATATATGCTTATAATTGTAAATGACATGTATATGATGATCTCACACATTGATGATACTATATGACTGTTGGTTTCACTTATGTGTTTGGTATCTAATTCAAAAGTATGATGATATGTACTCTTAAATGCCATGCCATGTGATTTTGGATGTTTTTCATGATTCTTGTCGAGTTACTTGATTGATTAAGGCTATGCAGATTTTCTGGGTCATTGCACTTGTTGACATAATGAGGGTTCACGGGTAATTGTTTTTCTTTTCTTATATTGAAATGCACTCTTATTCATTCTTGTTGAAGTTATAACTTGATGATAGAGTGGTATTGATTATATATGCAAGTATGTCGATATGTTAGTTGACTTGACTATGATTTGTATTGTTGGTCTTGTAATGTACATACCTATGAGTTAATGAATATTCCTTATTGATTGTTATGGTCGTCTTGTATGTGTATAAGGGTTTTCAATGGAAATTGCATACTTTAATGAAATGTCCCTTTTTAGAATGATTTCATGATATGTGTGCATATGGTCTCATACTTTGTACAAGTAGTGTACTAACATAATTTTCTTCCTTTTCCCCTAAAATTTAAGGTTCCAGCAGTTGAAGTGCTTTGAGACAACTTTGACGAAAACTTGGAGTTCTCAATCATCAAAGTTGGGTAGGTCCTCACTTTCTGAGGATAATGCCATTGTCAAACTAATGAAGTTGTTTTAGTTTTAAGACTAAAATGTTCTTTTTTTTTTTCATTTGAGTAGTAAACATTGTATAGCCTATATTAGGCTTTATTGTATTGATTATGGGCTAGGCCTAAATCGCTATAGTCTCGTTAGATGGTTATGAGATGAAAAATCCTTTTGAGACTATTATATTTTATATATATCTATGTGCAATGAAAGTAGAATACTAAATAATCTTCCTACACGAAGGGTCTATGTATACTCGATATAATATATATGTGTATGTAAGGTCTATGTAAACCTCAATGTAGAAGTAATGAAAAGTTTTATATTTTTGCAAATTTTGATCAATAAATTTAATGATGTAAGCTAAGACGCTAGTCATAGTCCTCAAAGAGGAGTACGATGCCGGTTACTTCTAGGGGGTGCTCCCCGGATGTGACAAACTTTGTATCATAGGATGAGGTTAAATATCTTCGAGTTGATGACTCTCTCAACCACGTCAATGTAGATTCCTATTCATAATTGGGAAGCTTCACACTTATGGAGAGGAAACTATGTGATGCTTATGAAACTCTCACTTTCTTGGAAGTCCAATATCGTGCCTCTAGAGTTTTGACTTTACATGCTTTTAACATCGAATCCTTTTATTATTATTATAGGCAATGAATACTCAAAGGAATGAGACACAAAGAATTGAATAAGAGATTGCTAATGCGTGAGTTCCTCCCTGTGGTGATCAAGTCCCCTATCTTGAAGAAAAAGCTAATGATGACCAAGCTCCGGTCGATCCTCCTCCTTTGATGGATGGTGCTATAAGTGCTGCTCTTTTCCAAATGGCCGAATCCATTACTACTCAAGCACAAGACGTCACTACTCAAGCTCAATCCATGACGTCCCAAGCTAATCGATAGGTTGTACCCTGAGGAAACCTACAAGATTGCACCATGGACTCTCGTTTGAGGGATTTCACTAGGATGAATCCCCCTACTCTATATGGGTCCCAGGTTTAAGAATACACTCAAGAGTTCATTAATGAAATAAACAAGATCCTCTATGATATGGGGTTGACTACTAGTGAGAAGGACTAGTTAGCCACTTATTAACTCAAGGATGTGGCCCAAACATGGTACATCCAATGGAGAGGCAATAGTCCTTTGAGGGGTGGACCGGTGACTTGGGAGGTTGTGAAGAAGGCTTTTCTTGATAAATTCTTTCCTAGGCGTAAAAGGGAAGACAAGGTGATTGAGTTAATCAACCTTAATCATGGAGGTATGAGTGTACTTTAATACTCTTTGAACTTCACTAAATTGTCAAAGTATGCTCCTTCTTTTGTTTCCGATCGTAGGGATAAATTGAACCGCTTTGTCACAGGAGTGTCAGCTGACTTAGAAGAGGAGTGTCATTCGGTTGTGCTACATGAAAATATGAACATTTTTCGCCGCATGGTTCATGATCAACAAGTGGAAGAGGCAAGGGCTAAGAGGAAGAGTAGATATATCAAGAGGGAAAATTCTTTTGATGGTGGTTCTTCAAAGGGTATGACTGCTTTCGAAGACAAACCAAGGTTCAAAAAAAGGTTCTCTAATCAAGTTCCTTCAAAGTTCCCTAAGGCTCGTGAGTATAGAGTGTCTAACCCTAAGCCTAATAAGGGAAGAGATACTAGTTCACCAAACAAGAATCCTTCTTGTGCCATGTGTGGAAAAAGTCACTTACGGGAATGCTTAGTCAGAACGGGCAATTCTTTTAGTTCTGGTAAAAATAGGCACAAAGTTCTATATTGCCCAAATTTTTAAGGGGCCAGACAAAGTTATTTGTCCATCTCAAGAAAGTGGTTTAAATTATCCTCCTAAGAAGATTTGCTTTTTTGCACTTAGCTCAAGGGGTGAGCAAAAAACTTCTCCCGATGCGCTTACCAGTATATTGAAAGTCTTTTCTATTGATGTATATGATATACTTGATACGGGCGATACATTATATTTTGTTACTCCTCTAGTATTAAGAAGTGTGTCATTTTGCCCGATATTCTAAAAGGGTATATAAAAATTCTCCTATAATGTTGCCCAATAGAGTTACTTATGTTGAACTAGTAGAAGATGATATGTTTAATTTTGACGTCATATTGGGTATGGATTGGTTGCATGCTTTGTTTGCCTCCTTAGATTGTAGAACAAGGGTGGTGAAGTTTAACTTTCCAAATGAACCCGTTTTACAGTGGAAGGGAGAAATTCTATTCCTAGAGGTCATATCATTTCTTGTTTGAAATCTTGTAAAATGATATCTAAAGGGTGTTTATACCATATATTAAGAGTCCAAGATTTCGACTCTGAAATTCCTCCCATTGAGTCGGTCCCCCCAGTGAGTGAATTTCCGAAGGTCTTTTGTAATTATCTTCCCGGTATTCCTCTTGAACAGGAAATTGATATTTGTATAGACTTGTTACCAGATACAAATCCCGTTTCAGTTCCTCCTTATTGGATGTCTTTGGCCGAATTAAAAAACTTGAAGTCTCTACTCAAAGACTTACTAGACAAAGGCTTCATTAGACCTAGTATTTCTCTATGGGGTGCTAAGATTTGTTTGTGAAAAAGAAGGATGGGTCCCCTAGAATATGCATTGATTATCCCCAACTCTATAAATTCACTATCAAGAAAAAGTATGCTCTCCCTGGGATTGACAACTTGTTTGATCAACTCAAAGTGGAAAGCTACTTTTCTAAGATAGACTTGAGATCGGGGTTTCACCATCTAAGTGTGAGAGGTGAGGATATACTAAAAATGGCATTTCGGACTAGATATGGTCACTATGTGTTCTGAATAATGTCCTTTGGTCTCACTAATGCACCGACAACATTGATAAATATCATGAATAGGGTGTTTCGAAGTTACCTAGATTTATTTGTCATTATCATTATTGACGACATCTTGGTATATTTGAATACTGAGAATGAAGACATGGACCATTTGATAGTGGTGTTACAAATGCTTAATGAGAACCAATTATTTTTTAAGTATAACAAATGTGAGTTTTATTGAGGTCAGTGGCGTTTCTTGGTCATATCATCTCTAGTGAGGGAGTTGAGATTACATATTGTCATTTGCATCATTAACATTTTTTTCATTGCAATTTGAATAAACTTTTCTTATAAGCAGCAATCTGGTTCTTAATCATCTGCTTTACTTTTTAGTGCTGGAAAGTTTTATTATAATAACAATATCTTGAGGTTCTTAGAGGAAGTGTTATAAAACTTGTTATAATCCTCTTGTTCTTTCCAATTTAAGGAATAGTCCAGCATAATTCATTACAAAATTCTTTAAAATAACCTTCAAGATTCAGCTCTGCTACAACATGTTCTGGATATGTTAAGAGAAATTTCTTCTATAGTGTCTTTCAAAAAGCTTAGATATTCAGGCATCATCTCCTAAAGTAACATTTTAAAATAATCAGACAATTGGAATACATAGTAGTTTGTTTTTGAGACACTTGGAGTAAATAATTCATGACTATAATATGTGTTAATTTAAAGTATAATCATGTAAGTTATATTAAGCTGAAAGAAATCGATCACACATGAGTATTTATCACTATAAAAATGTAGTCTTCAGGCTTTGATGATTATTAACACTGTATATCGAGACGGTGGAGAACTTAATTAGGTTTATGAGCCGATATAATTGTGATATATTTTAATTTATTGGCCCCCAATTTCATTGATAATTTGCATTTTCATAGTCATGTTAATCTTATTGTTGAAGAATATAGGCAAGCAGCAAAAGAAAATAAACATATCGAGCTAAGTTGAAAGTGCCTCATCATATTTGTAGCTACATATATACTAACTAAAGTAATTTCTCTCGCTCAATACTCTATATATGTTGTATAAAATGATCATGGTTTTTTTCCAATTATTTGTGATCCCAAAATTGATAAAAGCCAATACTGCCGCCATTTTATTTGTATAGCTCTGAACATATAAAACATGTAACACATGATACTTATTTATCGAGGCTTTTGTAAGCTTGGGTACAACCTAAGTAGAAAAGTATAAAGCTACAACCAGAATTGATTCAAGCTTTAGTCAACTTTTTAGAATATCTTAAGCTACTATCAACACAACTCAAGTAAACTGTTATGTGATCACAACCCTCCATAAAGATTGCTCGTTGTGTTAAATCTTTATAATTTTTTAATAGTGTGTATTTGAGTATTCTCAATTCTTTTAATCCAAGTCTTCTGAATATTTTTTGAGTTCCCTATTACCAGCATTTTCCATTTAAATTCATTTTTAGTTGAAGTGAATTCCTCCTAGTTACCTCACTTTTCTCAAATATCTTTTTGAATCATGTTGTAGTCATCACCTCTTCCTTATGTTACCAGAGGACTCACAAAACCATTATTAAACCTTTCAAAATTTAGATTTTCTATGCTTTTTTTATATAGTTAGTTCTTGGTGATTGTATATTTGTTTTTGCCTTCCTACTGACTTAATCATCATTGCCTCATCAAAATTGGCAATGAAGAATATTCAACAACATCACAATCATCTGTAGCAAATAGTTTATGCTTTAATTAGCTATCGATGCATCTGTAACCACTTGGAATGTACCAACAACTTGTTTAAACGCTACTGTGATATATAAATCAAATTTCTTACTTGTTACACCATTATTTGAGATAATCTTGATCCCATTATTTACCTCATCAAAATATTTTGAGATTTTTTTAAAGTTAGCAATTATTGTGAAGCTTATGAAAACTCACTGAAGCATTCTAATAGAAGTTGCACATATCTCTTTTCCCTTTGTAGAAGAGGAAAAAGTCTTCATTAAAACAAGTCAAGATTAAAGTTTAGAAGATACTAAAACTAATACCAATACTATATACTAATAGTTATTTATCATCTTTCTAAAATCTTGTTCTTACTATTTTTTTTAGATTTAATTTACAAGTCAAGATTAAAGTTTAGAAGATACACAAGCTCATTATTATTTTGAGGAGATCGTTATGTAAAACATAACCTACTATAGCTTGGGATGTTAGTTTATTAAGTATTTCATTGAGCAAATATTGAAACTATATCTATCATCCTTTTGTATGAATATTTTATTAGTTGAAATAATATACTCACTGAGGAAATTTATTCATTTTATGATATGAAGTTTATGTACTATTGGTGGTACATTAGAGACAAGAATAGTGTTTCATTTCTATGGTTATTTGCTATTTTTAACCGTTAATTAAGGACGAAGTAGTTCCTTGTCTCTAAAGGTTATTCGAGGATGAGCTGGTTGCTTGTCACAATAGAGTATACTAGGACAGGGTACTTACTCATCACAAAGAAGCTTTAACGATCGCAAATATCTACTTTATTAAATATGAAATTTCCTATTTAGGATGGTATTTATGTTCCTTAAAAGTACGCTAACAATTGTATTAGTTGACTTCTCTAATGATATTGGACGACCATCTATAGCAACCAATCCAAATTAATCTTTAGCGAAGAAGATTTTTCGGATGGATAGCGAGCATCATTGTCCTGTCATAATAGGCCCATTAGCAACCATATCTAGACATTTAGAAACGAGATTTCCCTTCCTTATAGGCATTTTTTCTTGTAGTGCGATGAAAGCCTAGGCGGTGAAGAATTGGCCTAGACCATTGACTACTACTGACATTAGGAGTTTCTTGGGTCTAGCGGGTTATCGTTGGAGGTTTGTTGATGGTTTTGCGTCCATTTCATCTCCATTGACTACTTTGACCCAAAAGAGTAAGAAATTTTAGTGGTCGGAGGCATGTGAGAGAAGCTTCTAAATCTTAAAAGTAAGTCTTACTTTCGCTCCAGTGTTGACATTACCGGAGGGTATAAAGGGTTTAGTTGTATACTGTGATGCATCTTGAGTGGGGTTAAGGGTATGTGCTTATGAAACATGGCAAGTAGTAGCCTATGCTTCTAGACAACTGAAGGTGCATAAAAGAAATTATCCAACTCATGATCTTGAGTTAGCGGCCGTGGTATTTGCCTTGAAAATATAGAGGCATTACTTGTATGATGTTCATGTTGATGTGTATATAGAACACAAGAGTCTACAATATGTGTTTACTCAAAAGGATTGAATCTATGAGAAAAAAGGTGGTTGGAATTTTTGAAAGATTAAGACATGAGTGTTCTCCATCATCCTGGCAAGGCCAATATGGTTGCGAATTCTCTAAGTCGTATGACCATGGGTAGTGTGTCTCATATAAAAAAATCCAAGAAAGACCTAGTAAAAGATGTTCATAGGTTGTCTATATTGGGTTTTAGGTTGGAAAATTCTCCAAATGGTGGTGTTCGAGTCCAACATAACTCCGAATAATCGTTGGTAGTTAAGGCAAAGTCCAAACACCATCTTGATCAACCATTGATGGAGTTGAAGGAATCAGTTCTTGGTAAGCTTAATGAGTCATTCTCCTAAGGGTGGGATGTTGTCTTGAGATATTAAGAAAGGTTGTGTTCCTAATGTAGTTGGTTTGAGGAACTGGATCCTTGAGGAAGCTCAAGGGTCGCATTACTCGATTCATCCGGGTTCTACGAAGATGTATCATGACCTTAGGGAACTATTTCGGTGGAAAGGTATGAAAAATGACATAGTGGAATATATTGTGAAGTGTCCAAATTTCCATCAAATGAAAGTTAAACACCAAAAGCCGAGTGGTTTACTTCAAGAAATCCAAGTCCCTACTTGTAAATGGGAAGACATAATATGGATTTTGTGGTAGGTTTGCCTTGGACACAATATCAACCTGACTCTATATAGGTGATTGTGGATAGGTTGATTAAATCCGCTCATTTTATTCCCGTCAAGTCTACCTATTCGACGGAGGATAATGCAAGGATCTTGATAGATGAGATTGTGTGTCACAATGGTATTCTGTTATCCTTCATATTCGATAGGGGTGCACAATTCACATTTATGTTTTGGAGGTCATTCCAAGCAGGGTTGGGTACCAAGGTAAAGGTAAGCACCGATTTTCATCCTCAAATGGATGTTCAAGCGTAGTGTACTATTCAAAACCTTGATGATATGCTTAGAGCTCGTATCATTTATTTCAATGGAAATTGGGATAAACATTTTCCTTTTGAGGAGTTTTCTTACAATAATAACTACCATTCGTGTATATATATATATATATATATATATAA
>NC_028646.1:39051716-39128276 GCF_001406875.1 Solanum pennellii | reverse complement strand
TATATATATATATATTTATATGGCTTCTAATGAAGCCTTGTATGGTAGGAGAAGTATATCTCCAATTTGATGGTTTAAAGTGGGCGAGTCTTCACTTTTTGGTCGCGATTTGTTTTATATGTCTTTGGAGAAGGTTCATATCATAGGGAACCGGTCGAAAACAACCTATATTCAGCAAAAGTTTTATGCGGATCATAAGAGAAGAGATTTAGAGTTCGAAGAAGGTGATGTGGTGTACTTGAAAATTTTGCCTATGAGTCCTCATTATGTGGCTGAAGTCTTGCAAAAGGTTTGTAAGGTTGCATATGTGTTGAGATACGGTTTTCCATGTTTCCATGCTTAAGAAGTATATCGGTGATTCCGAGTCTATTCTTTCTATTGAGGGTCTTGGTGTGAATAATAACCTCTCCTATGTGGAGGTTCCGGTTCAAATCCTTATTAGGCAAGTGGAGAAGTTAAGAAACAAGGAGGTGACTTCCATAAAGCTGTTATGGAAGAATCACCTAGTTAAGGGTGCGACATGTGAGGCCAAAGCCGACATGAAATCCTGTTACCCTCATCTATTTGATAATTAAGGCTATTTGTTCCTATTAATAATTAAAATAATGACTAAAATTGAAGTTGCTATGATTTTTGGTGAAGTTCAGCAAAATGTGCATTTTTGATGACTAAAATTGAAGTTGCTATGATTTTTGGTGAAGTTCAGCAAAATGTGCATTTTTGATGTCATTACAGTGAACTTACAGTCAATTGTGTATGATGTCATTCAAGTGGTTTTAGGGTCCAAAGTTTCATATTTCCACGTCTAGTAGAGTCTCATTTATTGGTAGTGAGTCCCAACACATCCATGCGTGAGAGACTATAGGACTATAGAGTTTTCCGTCTTCTCTATTCTCATGTTGTGCCATAGAACTTAACTATATATGATCTGTCTGTTATGTTTTATTTTGAAGTGGTCTTTTAGATGTGATTTCTTGGAGGGATTATGTCCCAATGCTTGAGGAGAAAAGGTGAGGTTTGATGCTTACCTTTGTTTTATGGTTTGATGAGTAGTTGTGAGAGTGATTCTTGGCATGCGTTTATGTGATGCTATTTATGTCTATAGTTGGTATATGATAAATGATATTTTATGTTGAGATGTTTATGTTATGATATGGTTATAGCTTTTTAAGAGTTGTTATAGTAGTGTGGAATTCCCTTTGGAACAATGAGTTGCCTTCTGGTTATGTATGATTGTAGTAGTATGGTATGGCTTACGCTTCAATGGTTTTGAAGAAAATGTAGAAAATAGTGAAAGTTGATGTTACCCTTTTGTACGTGTAATGCTTCATAGTTTCCTTATTTGGATTCGAGTCCTTTGTATATGCTTGCTCCTGAGAATATGAGGTAGTGTGCTCACCTTCTAAGGTAATTGTGAAGTATGCTAGTTAATGAGAACACCCTTATGACTAGTTTATGGTTTCCCTATGTGAACCTATCCTAAGAGTGGAAAAAAGGGTAGAAAGGGTTTTATTCCATAAGTTGGTATTATGCTTTTCCTTAAGGTTGCCTTGGGAGGGTGTATGTATCCCTTAGTCCATTTGGATAGGAAGAGAATTGATGATAACCTACTTTGAAAGTGTTTACTTGTGTTTTAAATTTGATCTTAAGTTGGTCCTTCGAAAAAGGGTGCTCAGATTGTATTTGGGAATGGTTGGTTGGAAGGTTCCACCAAAGATGTGAATGTGGGTTGAAATGACATAGAAGTTAACTTGCATAATGTTGAGAAAAAAGAAAGAGGCCTTCATGGCCAAGTCACTCCTATGTTTCCTCTAAGGTGTTACCTATAGAGTATGGTTACCCTAAATCTTTATGAAAAGGTGGTAGTGGGCCTTAAGAGTCCTAATATGTACCATATGTTAACATGAAGTGATCGAGTTACCCTTGGCGTTCATGGTGTGTAGTTAAGGCCTCATATGGTTGGGTAGTATGACATAACTTGATGGTTATGACTTTCCTTTGAGTGTTACACTTACATGAATGATGATGATTGAATTAGTAGACTCTTTGATGTGAGATTAGGAGTGGGAACCCTCAATGTTGTTAAACATTCTTATGTGAAGAGCATATAGGCTTGTCTTGACTTTCCTAGACCATGGTGTTCAAGGGCATGATGTGATTACACTTACCCTAAGTGGGGGATAATGTTCCTCGATCGTAAGGTTTGAATTCCCTTGATGTTCCTAATTTTAGTTCCTTTGAACTTCTTTATGTAGAGAATCACTTTTAGGTGATTTTGATGAAGGGTGATCATAGTTGTAGATCCAAACAGTGGGATGATGTGCTTATCTAATAAGGTTAGTGAGTTATGGTTCTCCTAAGGCTGAGTTAAGTTGCTCTTAATTGGATTTACCCTATGTGGGGGATGATGATGTGAGTATTAAGGTTATTTTATATCCCTATCTTTTCCTTCTATTTTACTTAAGCTTCAAATAAAAGAGTTTCGAAGTAGCTTGTTCATGGTGAGAGTCTTGTATATAATATTAAGTTGCATGTTTGCCATATGTTATGCATGTCTTAATTGACACTAAGTTATGCATGTTTGAAAAGGTTTTCATTTCATGAAAATGGGATTTTTCTGATCAGTTGTATCTTGCTCATGTTTTTGTGGTTCTTAGTATATATAATGTGAATTATGCTTCATGAGATGGCTTAATGAGCATGCTAGATGTCACTTTTAAGGTATGGTGTTTTTGCCTCACAATGAGAAATTAAGTCTCCTCTAAATGAATTAAGATGAGTGCCTTTAAAATTATGTGATTTCTAATGTTTGGGAAGTATGAATATAGGCTCACTCTTGCAAAGTTAAGGTATGTCTAGCCAATGTCCTTGTTTGTGCCTATGAATTGTAAGAGTTTATCCAATTGCTGCATGTTTATGAAAGCCTAGTGTTATGCTGGAAATTGAAATTAAAGTGAAATAACATCTTGTTGTAGTGATTCCTTTGAGTGGTGTAATTTACCATATACACTTCAGTAGGAGGGATGTATTAGCATGCTTTGGTTAAAAAGTTAAGAAGTTCTCATTAGAATGAGTTGACCTTTGTGCATTTCTTTTTTATGAACTCTTGAAGATATGTTAGTTTGTTGAGGAGAAGTACGTTCCTCTTTAAACATAACTAAGAATGGTGAGGTTGAGTATGGTATTCATGGCACAATGTCTAAATGATAAGAATTCTTTTTGATCTACTTGACTCAAGTCTATGAACATGGAGTATGAGTTGTTTATTTTCTTGTGGAGTAATGGTGTTAAATCTACCTATGCATGATTATAAATATTGAGCTCTTAATGAAATTAAATGAAATGTAAAGACCATTTCATGATTAAGAGAAAGATGTTCCTCCTATGAACATGAAAGATACCTTTGTGTTTGATGCATTAACGCTGAGTGAGTGAAGGTTTGATTCCTTGTGTGGATTGAGTTCAAAATAGTATGAAAGTTGGTACGCCTTGTATTTTTGGTGTATCTACTTTTATACGATGAAGTGTTTAATGTTGTGAGCTGCTATATGGGTCATGAAAGTCCTTGAAGTGTTTAAAATGTTCTAAGTGTCATTCGAGGACGAATGTTCCCAAGTGGGGGATATTGTAAGATCCCTCAAAATTTATTAAGGTACCTAGAGCCTCAAATGTTCCTAAAAAGGTTACTAATATGTTAAATAAGTGTTTTACAGTATGCATACTCGATTTCAAGTGATTTGGAGGTCAAACGTCCAAGACGTTTGAAGTTATCCCTTGGACGTGCTTGAATGTTCTAGAGTTCCTTAGGATGTTTTGAGTGTTGTTTGATTGTCAAATTTATAGGGAAGGTCCATAACATGTTTATTATTGTAATAAGGTTTAAAACATCTGGGCACGACTCCCCAAGGACCACCTAAAGGATCCTTGAGGAGGACCCAAAAGGCTGCATAGGCACTGCCTTGCCAATGTCCAAATGACGAGACAAGGAACGACAAACCATTATTGAATAGACGCCTTGTCTATGGGGGCATAGATAAAGACTTAACCATATTATATTTTATCCCCCAGGAACGAGCTGAAGTCTGAAACGACAGAGCAGCAAGACGAGCCATCGTCCAATCGACTCCTCGTCGACTTCTCCCGTTGATGCAACCTCTAACTTCAGTGCAATGCAAGCTATTCATTAAGGGGTGAATGAGAAATTCACCCCACGTTCCTAAATTACTATGGACGGTTATTATGGGATATTTTAGGTATACTAATTAAGTTAATAACATGAAAACCTCATTCCCAATTCATTCTTCAATTTTCCCTCTTCCCTCTCAAAACAAAACCTCTCTAGAAACCTCCATTGGTGATGAAGTTCAAGAATAGCTTGGTTGATGGATTGTGATGGTATCTTGATCATGTTTTTGTGTATTTCTCATTATGGTATGGTAATCCTTCATATTTAGTTGTCCATTCATCTAGAGAGTTCCTTGAAATATTTTCAAAGAGAATTCATGATCAAATCTACACATCTTTTAATCTAGCCATGGGTTCCTTCTCAAAACAATTTTAAAAGCTTGATAATGAAGAATTGTTTATTAGCTTCTGTTTTAAGGATAATTTTCAATTCAATTTCATGATGAACCCATGATCCTTCTCAATTGTCAATGTAGCCTATGATGTGGGCATTGTGATTTTGATTCTATGTTAATTGAATTACGATTCTAGTATGTTGAATTATCTACTGCTACTGTTTTGTATTCAAATTGATTGTGAATGATTGATAAGTTATAAATGATGATCAAGTCTTTGTAAATTTGTATAATTGCTTACTTTCTCTACTTTTCAATAGAATTCATAGTTGAATTGGCCTTGAATGATATTGTGTGGTATGGTCCATTTAGGGGGGCATGTTTACTTTCTTGAAAATTTATATATGATATAATTATCGCCTTGAAGGAAAATTGATGTATTATGAATGTTTGGTTATGATGATCACACAATGTCAAGTATTATGCCTCTTCTGTAAATCTCGTATCTTATTTGAGGTATTGATGACGTCTTCTACATTTGAATGAAGTTTTTAGGGTTAGGATTGGTCTATATTCTGCAATTGATGGAATTAAAATGGTTAAAGACCCCTACCTATGTACTGTATATGAATGTATGATCTTAACTAATGTTAGGAGTCTTGGACAATGTTGATGATGTATTTTCTCGTATGCTATTATGTGATGTGTGTTATATGCATGAATGTGTATTGTGGTCTTAAGAGGATGGTTGCCTCAATAGTATGTTGATAGCCTTATGTGATCATGTTGACCAATGCGCGCGCACACACTCCTCATGCATGTCTATAAGTAGTGTAGGTGCATGGTGTCTAATAAAAGGAGTTCTCATGTGCACTAATGTCCACTACTATGCATGTAATATATATGTCCATGAAGTACGATACGTATCTTAACTAGGATGACTTGAAGGCCTACTAGTATGGACAAGGGTATGGGACCTTGTCAATGCATTGCACATGTGTGCCTTGATAGGATAGTTCCTAGGATTAATCTATATGTACATTACTTTGAATTATGATTAAGCTATGAACAAGAAGTATATGCTATGAAGTCAAGTATATGCTATGATAAAGTATTAATATGCATAGTGTCTAAATGTGTTGATGTGAAAGTATTGCACAATATATGTACACGTATGCACTTATTCATGTATGAAGTGAAGTATGAATGTGAGTGGTCTAATAGTGTGTATGTGAAAGTCATCTCATATATATGCATACACACATGTTAATTGTATGAATTGATCATGCTATGATATTCTAGTAAGTAGGGTCTGTTGAAAGGTTTGCTCAATTGTACTCTAACCTAGACTATGCTTTATATGTGCTATGTCCATGTGAAAGAATTTCTCACATGGGATAGGTTGATGAAATGATAGTTTCATCTATGACCTAGAACTATGCATATGAGGAGTTTATATCCTAGAGCCTATTTTTATAAAGTAATTTTAATAAAGTCTTTTAAATAAAGGGAAATTAGCTTAGCTCCAAGTAAAATTGAATATGAGGGTAACCCTTCCAAAAGGGAAGGCATGTTCACCATAGTTCTCAACAGGTGGATCATACAATGCCTAATTGGCATGAAAAGGGTTTTCATATATACCTCCATGTTCCATAAACAATGTTTACCCATAGGACCTAGCAAGTGGATTCATCTATTATTCTAGCATGATATTCGTGTCTTACCTTGGCAAGTAAGATACCCTCTTTATTGTGTGGGGATGACACTAAATTCCGTGTTTAACACCCATAGTCTTATTGTCGGTTAATGCTATAGATTCTCTAATGTAAAATGAACAATTGAAGTTAAGGACCCCTAACTAGGATAACCTATGGTATGTTTCTTAGAATAGGTGAGATTAATGAATTGACCAATGCACGACACAAGTAATTTTTTGAAGGGAGTTCTAGGACGGAGTTCTATGTGTTCATGTATATGTTGATGTATTTATGAATGACTTTTTAGTGTTGGTCTACTTGTTATGATAATATGCATGGTATGAGTCCTTTTTTGTCTATATGATGACGTTTTCTCTTATATGCATAATGCTGATCTCATTGGCTATATGATGAAGGTTATACCTAATGAGTATGAAGTTGTGCTTACTTTTCATGTTGATAGGTGAACTATGTGATAAGGTTTTATGTTGTCTTTACGAAGTGAAGTCTAAGTATTCCATTGTTTACTATTTCCTGTTATGTGGTTCTTGGTATTGTTGCCTTGCATGATGTGTTGGAATAAGTCTTATATGAGGTCCATGCATTATATTGAGTTGTATGTCTTGTATTTTCATAATATGCTATGCCTCTATGGATATGTATATGTGTTTGATTCTAACGAGGGTTATGTGCATGTTCACCTTGGTGACCTTAAGGTGATACTTGAGTGTGAGTACTTGAATGTGACACTATTCATACATTGCACCAAGTATCATTAGAGGGTTACATAGGAGCTAATGATGTAAGGTAAAATAAGATATGTTATGAATATATGTGACTTGGTGTGTTGACATGAATAATGTCTATGCCTATATGAAGTTTCTGAAGAATATTGCGTGATTGTGCATATGGTTATGTTGTTTCTTTCAAAAAGGCATGATGCATGGTTTCAAAGTAAATTGTCCTCTTTAAATGCATGTTTTTTATGGTTGTCATTCTTAGTGTATTCTTCTACTAACACAATTCTTATTCATATTTTTACACAATGTGTAGGTGGTGATGACTAGAGGATGTATCTTAAAGTGAAGGGCTTGGATATCTTTCTCAAGTTCAAAAAAAAGGAAACCTTATGATTAAAGGATGTCCTATGTGAAGTTATTCTTAAAGTTATGTGACAATTTGTTATTATTTTATGTTGTAAGGGTCATTTACCTAATTTACTCAAATAATGTTGAGTATAATTTTGAATAGAGATTTAGAGTATAACTATGTATATATTAATGACATTGATGTTTCTAGTATATGATGTGCTATGAAAAGCTTAAATTTTTTTGCTTAATTTCCTATGTTAATGCGATGAATGATACTTATGGGCGTGTATAAGACCTCTGTGAGGTCAAGAAGACCATGTTACTTCTAGGGGTGCTCCCCGATCGTGACATTAACTTTAGTCAAGCTAGCACCACAATACTTTATTCCATTTTTACACTTCAATACCGTTGACTTAACGTAAAACTTATATATACCACGTCACTTTAAAAATTAGACTAAAATACCACTTTATGATCTCAAGTTCAACTATTCTCAAAATGAAATATGAAAAACTAGAGCTTCGCATATTTTTCTTGAGTAAATAACTTGAAAAAGTTATGAATAATAGCATAGAGAGTATGTTTTAAAGAGTTTGGAAGTCAAACATCAAAGAACAACCAAGACATTTGGAAAATAGTCATGTGTGTCCTAGTCTGCCATTGCGTATTTTATGTGTTGTATGGAATCAAAATTATAGGATGGGACCCTATCATATAGATATTCATATTTAGGGTCAAAAAATATAGATACGAGTCTCTGAGGATTTCCCTAAGGGTTCTTGAAGGGGACCCACACGTTTTTCATAAAGTTTCCAACAACAGCCCCAATCGACGACCCATTGGATCAAATGGCACTCCTTCAAAACCGGGCGTAGATCCACACTTAGTATTGGGAGCTTAGACCATATTTTTGGAAGTCTCTTATCAAAACCATGGCCAGAAGGATGGACCGTCGATCAAATAATGCCCCTTTAATTGGAGCCGTCATTTGGTACCTGCAACTTTCTACAGGGTTTCGATCACCAAAGGGGTTAAATGGTAAATTCACCCCACGCTCTTATTAAGTCATAGACGGTTAGGGTTTTTAATGTATTTTAGGATAGTTTAAACACCTAGACCTAATTTTAGAATTCATTTTTAAAAATCAAAACCCCACTCCCAAGTAAAGTTCTCTCAAGACTCCATGGGAGCTTGAACCCAAGTTTAAGATAGGATTGAAGATTTTCAATGGTTACTTCATCAAATTTCGTGGTTTTTATACTAATAAGGTATGATAATTTATGCTTGATTCTTCTCTCTTTCAAGTATCCATTCCAAAGGCTTTTCAAAAGGTTTCAAAATCTTAAACGTTCCTATTTCGAAGTCTAAGCATGGGTTCTTGGATGAAAAAGTTTTAATGGATTAATTATGATGTTTTCAATGTTAATTAAAAAATTTATTATCAAAACCACTATAATTTCATGATCATCCTAATTCTTTAATTTTGGCCTTTTTGGTGGGTTTGATAAATGTAATGGATATTGTTGGAATTGTATTTATACTATATTGTGTTATGATTATCTACTACCATTATTCCTGATTATTATTAATTGTTGGAGAGTTTGAGAAAAGTTGATGAAAGCTCGGATGAAGGGTAAGTTGACCTTAATTGTTCTAGTCTTCTTGAATTTATCTTGTGTGGTATGGTCCACATATGGAGGTGGTTTTACTTTATGTATATTAATGCATATGTTAATTGTGATTATGGCCTTGAAGGAATTGAATGTTATCTAAAATGATTTTATGATATACATGTATAGAGATGTCTTATGAAGTAATGAATGTGTATCTTTAATAAAGTATGCCTAGTTGAAGTGTGATGTGAATGTGAAGAATGATTGTGTGTGGATTATGATCAATGTAGTATGATCATCTTTAGAAGACAATGTTAGAATGATGGTGGTGATGTGAAAAGTTTTCTCACATTTACTCACATACAAAATGAATTAATAATCATACACAATGAATGAATAATGAAGCTAATGAAAATGTAATGAATGAGAGTCTATTGAAAAGTTTTTTCAATAGAACCCTAATGAATGAAAATAGGGAATTTGGGGTGGACACTCTTCGTGAATTGAGATGTAGTGCCTACTAACAACCTCAATATTCGTAAGAGATTTCCAATGAATCACTTATAGGTTGGAGGTTGGATATTCTTCGTGAGTTGATATGTACAATCCAAAAGTTTCCTCTAGAGATGATTAGTCTTCGTGAGTTTATTAGATGTAGTACTTAACATCAATCTCTTAACCTATAGCTAATGAATGTAATGAATGTCTATAACTCTATGGCAATTTTATGCTTAGCACTAATAGGATTTGACAAAGGGGTTGATACTCTTCGCGAGTAGAGTTGTAATATCTAATGTACATATTGAGATGAGAACTCTTCGTGAGTTGAGATGTAGACTTAGAAGAAACCTCCTTATCCCTTAACTAAGTGCCCACATAGGACTGGATTTTTGTGATCCATGTAAAGGATAATAGAATTACCCTACCTTAGGCAAGTGAGTATCCTTCATTCGGTAAGGGTTAATACCGGGGTTCCATGTCAAGATCTCATAGATAACGAGAGCTTGATAGTGATTCCCGATTTAAACTCCTACTGAATGAGGGATCCCCACTTGCCTAAGGTAAGATCTTTCTTTTAGACTTTACATAGATCATTAATAGCCAGTCCTATGAGGGCGCAAAGTTAATGGATAAGGAGATCGCTTCTAAGTACTACATCTCAACTCACGAAGAGTACTCATCTCAAGAGGTTCATTGAATACTACATCTCATCTCATAAAGAGTATCCATCACTCTGTCAAATCCTCTCCATGCTAAGCATAAATACCAATGGAGTTTAAACATTTAACACATTCAAAAACTATATTATAAAAGAGTGCTACTAGGAACTGCATCTCAATTCATGAAGAGTACTCATCTCCAAAGGTTACTTTTGGATACTACTTTTCAAATCAAGAATAGTATCCAACCTCCAACCTATCATTCATTCATTGGAAAGTCTTACGAATAGTGAATTTGCTAATAGACACAACATCATAACTCACGAAGAGTGTCCACCCCGAAATTCCCCATTTTCATTCATTAGGATTCTATTGAGAAAACCTTTGAATAGACTTTCATTTATTATATTTTCATTAGCTTCACTCATTCATTCATTCATTCATTCATTCATTCGTTGTGTGTGAGAGGGTAATTGTGAGAAAACCATTCAAATTACCACCATAATTCATATCATGGTCTTCTAAACATGATCATACTACAATAATCATTATTAACTCACAATCATAATTCACATTTACATCATAGATCAATTGGGCATATGATCTTGAAGGTACACATTCATAACTTTCTATGATTTCTCTATAAATTTACATCATAGAATAACTTTCTTCACATTGAATTTGTTTAAGGCCATAAGAACAAATAATATATGTATTCATATATGTCAAGTAAACAGCGCCACGGTAAGTGGACCATAATCAATTCAAGAAGACTAGAACAATTGAGGTCAACTTACCCTTAGTCCAAGCCTTGATCACCTGTTGTCAATTCTCCATCAATTCATCATTATTAGGAATAATTGGTAGTATATAATCATAATACAACATAGTATAAAAACAATTCTATCAATATCCAATAACATTCATCAAACCCACCTCATATTCAAAAATTATAGAAATAGCATGATTGTGGGTTCGAACCGACCTCAGATTCCACACTTCTCTTGTGGTCTATGTAGTGTTCCTTAAACTTAAATGAATCAATGAAGTATAAACTAACTAGGGTTACTTGAGAGGTTTGACTTAGCCTAGGTAGGATATGGGACTGTACCTATGCCTTCTACTAGTTTGCCTTGATGGAATATTTAGAAGGTTGATATTATGTATGTATATAACATATGATAATATGATGACTTTACATGTAAATGATATTATATGGTGATTGATATTCTTGTGAACATGTAATATGTCTATGTTGTTAAAAGTATGATGTTGTGTATCCTTAAAGGTTATGTTATGTGAATTTGTAAATTAGTCATGGTTCTTGTTGGGTCACTTGATTTAGAAAGGTTATGGGGATTTACTTGGTCATTTCACTTGTTGTCTTGATGAGGATTCATGAGTATTAGTATTCCTTTATTATGATATGGTGAACAATTATCCATGTTGTGATGTAATTACTTGGTGATACAATTGTATTCGATTATGAATTAAAGAATGTTGACACACATGATACTTGCTTTGGCTTGATAATTATGTCTTGTACATCGGTATGTTTTGTTGGATTGTTTATAAGGCTTTCAAAGAATAAAGTAGCATGTTTTAATGAACTGTCTCTTTTAGCACGAATTAATTTTATCTGTGAATATTGGCTCATACTTAGTACAAGTGGCGTACTAACCCCATTTTCTCCCTTCTTCCCAAACATTTTAGGTTCCGATTGTTGATGTGATTTGAAGACCATTTGAAAAAGGATTGGATCTCTCGATCATCCAAGTAGGGTAGGTCCTTAATCGCTGAGGGCGATCGATGCCACTATCTAACTTACAGAGTTTTTTTTTAGTTAAAAGCTTCTATGATTATTTATTTCCATTTAGTATGAAACATTGTATAGCCCATGTGAGACATTATTACTTTGATGTATGGGTTATGCCCATGTTCTTACACTCTTATTAGATGGTTAGGAGATGAGAATACTATTATGACTATAATGTCTCTGTTATATTCAATATAATTATGTGCAGTATAAGCAAAAGACTATGTAATCTTCCTATAAGAAGGGTCTATACACACTCAATATATATATATATATATATATGTTATGTGTTTGTAGAGGTCTATGTAAACGAACAAGTAGAAGTAATGAAAAGTTATAAATTTTCCAAGTTTTTGACCTATGAATGTAATGATGTAAATTAAGAGGCTAGTCATAGTCCTCAAAGAGGACGACGATGACGGTTACGTCTAGGGGGTAAACCCGGATGTGACATTATGACCCTTATTTTCACATCAAATTCAATCCTTACCGGCAAGACACTTACCCAAAATTTGCTTCCCACATGTAGTACATCTAGACCTTTCAAAAGTAGAAACACCTTCATTCCCTTCTTGAGAATTTATTTTGGAAACCCTATCATTGCTCACCATATCTATTCCATTCTTGAGAATTTTGGTTGGAAACCCTATCCTTGCTCACCATATCTATTCATCTTTCTAAACCTTGTCTCCTCAATTTGTTGGTCATACAGCATGAGTGTATATATTTGCATATCATGATGGAGCATTGCTGTACGACATTCATTTTCAACTAAAGTAGACACCCCTGTCACAAACTTATTTATTCTAGATCTAGAGTTTGTTACTCAGATTGGGCATACTTAGAGAGTTGGGTACACTTGAAAGAATATTCCTTTACACTAACTCCCCCTTGACTAAGGTTCATGAACTCCACTAACTTTTTGTCCCTCAATTTTAATGGGAAAACCTATAAAGAAAGGTCGTCCTACACACTCCACAATATATCGGGCCTGGTCTTACGAGTCTCTCATCCCTACATTGATCAAACAACACTTTTGCCACATCTTTTAGTATTTAAGCCTTAAGTTATGCTTTCTCTCTAGAATTTACTCCCATAGCATCTACAACTTTAAACACCTCATCTATGAAGCCTTGTGGATCCTCACCCACCTTAGTGTCATGGAAAGTAGGAGAATTAATCCTCATGAAATCTCGGATTCTATACGTGGGAGTACTTGCATTGGGGTTCACTTGAGGTCGAATTCCTCTATTAGCTATGCTTGTCATGGATTAAGCTTGATTAGTGAGGACTTGAGCTTTAGTCATGATGATTTGGATCAAATTTTGAAATGAAGCCTTTATCACCACATTAGGCATATACCCTTTAACATTGGGATCTTGAGGGGGAACCTCTTCATTTATATTCTCTTGATTAGATTTATGGACATGTTCAACTAGGAAAATAACTACCTCATCTTCTCTTTTTGAGGGCATCCTTCTTGTATTCATATCCTATAAAGACAAGAGGAGAGATTAGGAAAACACACTTATAACCTCAACTCTAGAACACAACACTAGAGTAACAAAGAAAGTGAAACTTTTATCGTCCTATAGCCTTTTGCTAATAGATGTGTCGTGACTCACACCGATGAACAAGAATCTACTAGACGTGGCTTGTGAGACTTTGGGCCCTATAGACTACTTCATAATCTTATGCTCCGATACCAATTTTGTTATGACCGAGAAGTACACCCTAGAAGTAACATGACGTACTTGACGGATCAAGGATGAAGGATCACCATACATTCCTAAATGAAAATTCATGAATAGAATTTGAAAACTATGAAGAAATTTACCTTGGAAGCTTAGGTTCTTCACCTCTAATGGAGTTTTCCGTGAGACAGTTTTTGGGAAGAAGAGTTGCTAACTTTAGGGGTTTCGAAATAATTAAATCAAAGAGAGATTTTAAATGTTTTAATAATTTTATAATACTAAAAAAACCATGGGGGTCTTGGGTTTAGACATAAAGTCCACATCAAGGACCCTTAGGGTTATCCTTGGGGAATTGTTTCCAAATGTTTAACCCCTAAACACTATAATCTAAGAACAAAAGTCACTTCTACAAGTTTTAACCCTCAAACGACACACCAAACTTCAACGATAAGACATTAGGACATAGTAGTTAAAATGACTAGTTTCTCGATCTCATGGTCATTCCTTTACGTTTGACCTCAAACAGTTTAAACTAGACTCGAAAACTCATTTCTCATCATTTTAATGAAGTTACCACAGCAAACACACTATAGGAGTCACTAGTTCTTCCTATTCCGTTTTATGATCATTACACTATCCCCCTTAGGAATATTAATCCTCAAATTTAGTTCAAAGACATTACGAGTAACAACTCATGACTAGCAGCCCATAATCGCTTATGGCACATTAATATATGAGAGCTGAACTAGGAGGAAACATAAATTCCATCAACACGCTCAAAATACAACAAGAGAGTAGGAACTAGAATTCTTCACTTCATTGGAGGAGATTTCTTCTCCAAATCACATTAAGCTAATTACAACACCATCAGGAAATTTACGCAACTCTTTCACTAACACACTTATACATGTTAAACATCTAACCTCATGAAGCAATTTATACAAATAATGCTAGATACATACTTACATTAGGAATACACTTATGAAAAGTCATTTTTTCTCATTAAACAAGATTTTAACAAAAATATGCAAAACATCAAGAAGCAATGGAAAAACTCATTAGTAAATTATGACTCCAAAACATAAAATAAGTTACAAGAAACTCTAGATCTCATGTTTGAGTAAGCATAGAAGGAAAAGAGATAAGGTTAGGAAATTTTCACAACACTGATATTCATTATGCCATACCCCACTTGAAGGAAACTTAACAAAAAGAACATAACATAGGAGTATCAATAAACATTAGCACAAGAAGGAACTATTACTTACCTATACTTTCATCCTAAATAACTCCCTTACGTTTTTTAGCCTGAGTTGTATAAAAACGAGTCTTCTTTTGGTCATCAATATTTCGGACATTAAGAGGAGATTGTTTGGCCTCCCTTAATCTAGTAGAAAAAGTAAGATAATCTATCACTCTGTGGTCATTCTTTCGACAATCATAATACCCATTAGTACCAGCTAGACAGTTCCCAAAATGTTTCTTTCCACAATTGTTGCGAGTAGGTTTTGAAATTTGAGATCCATAATCTCTCTTGTTTACCCTTAAGAGCACTTGAGAAAATTAGGTTTGGATCTTTATTCTTGAACCTAGGTCAAACTTTCTAATCATATATACCCCTCTTCACATCCCTAATAATTTTTGTAATTTTTGACTCCTCAATAGTTTTAGCATATATAAGAAGAATAGATATATTCACATTATCATAGAGCATCACCGTAATACACACTTCCTTAACTAGGTCAGATATACCGGTAACAAACCTACTCATATCGTATTTAGGGTTGGACACCACTGAAGTATATCCTTTACACAATTAGGTAAACTTCAAGGAACACACCTCAACATTCATGTTACCTTGCCTAAGGTTTATAAACTCCTAAATATTCACCTCTTTCTTCTCCAGATGAAATTACTAACAAAGATACACCTTTGTAAACTCTACCTATTCTACACGACCCACTCCTAGAGGCCTATTAGCCTTTAATTGAGTAAACCAAATTTTATAAACCTCCTTCAATTGGTAGGAATCAAGCCCTGTATTTCCCCTAGAGGTACCTCTCACAACATCCACTATCAAATAAATTCCATCCAAGAATTCATGGGGATGTCCTCCAATTTTCTAGATCCAGAAATCTAGGAAGATTTATCCGCACAAAGTCCCTCAATCTTGAGGCAATGGTACTCTCCAAAGCATTATCCTAGGGCCAAGATCTGTATTCATTTGTGCTGTAATAGCTTTGGCCAGTGTTAGGAAAGTCGTCCTAAAATATTGATTGGTAATGTCTAGGGGAACTACCAGAACATCATTCTTTTGATTACCTTAAGAATATTGTCCACCTTGGGGAACTAAGAGAGGAATCCCATCATTACAAATCTCCTCTTCCACTCTCCTTGAAGTTCTTCCTGTCATATTCATATCCTATAATCCCAAGAAGTATTTGTAAGAAACACTTATAGGACTCAACTTTAAGGCATATCTTCAAGATTATGAAAAGAATGTAACTTTTACCGTCTTCTAGCCTCTCGCTCATAGATGTGTCACAAAACACTCTTATGAACAAGACACTACTAGATATGGCTTGTGAGATATCAACTTAAAGACCATTGTAAAAGTATTATTCTCTAATACCATGATTTTCACAACCCAAGAGCACCCTGAAGTTGTAGCACGACGTATATGACCATGAAGTCCTAAACTAGAGAATGCACCTAGTACTTTGAACCTATACTTTGTAGTATGAAGATGAAGAAGATGTCGTTATCAAAATTAACCACTAAGTATGGTGACCATGCAAATAATATTTGAAAAGAGATATTTTGTTCAAATTCATTCTCTATGGAATTTTGTAAACCTTTATGAACATTATGACGATAAAGGCATAGTATAAGTCATAACCAACACACAAGTCACAATATCTTATTCAAGCAATTAGAATTACCCTTTTCACCTTATATAGTCATATTTGTAAAGCACCAACATGTAATACAAAATCCATATACACTATCTAGATCATTTAATCATATTTGAACCTCTATATAAAGTTAGCCTTAGACACCCTTAACTAAGACATAAAGTTGAAGCCCATACTACCTCTTTATGCTACACCTATGTGTTCGTCAAGTGAACATTTAGAAAATAACCTTTACATTTAAACACAACATTCTATGTAACCAATTTCATCAATATTGGAGAGACATGCATCACATTATAGAGACAATAAGTCAACCTCTATTAATAACTTCATTCAGAAGACTTCAACATTTTTCATGAAGGAACTAACTTATGAATCTTCAATGACTACTCGTGCCATTTATAGATTGGATCCGATACTACTATGTACAAGTTGTATTACCTATCAAATAACTAGAGTGCACATCCAAGATGAGAATAGGCATTAACAGACATAGTCCGTGAAAGCTAGACATGGAATCATGTGTTCTACACCACATATAAAAGAGATGTTCTACTTTCAAAGGATAAAACTAGTACACATACTATGTAGACACATTGTTCAGGGGATATCCAAAGGTGTTCATTGGACTCTAGACTTTACATTGGAAAGAGACACAATCTAAACCAAATCTACTCCCTTTTAAACCTTACTTCTAATGGAGTAGTTTTTTAAATATCTATGTACTAGAGAGGGCACCAACATTAGGTCTAACGACCCACAGTACTTCTTCCAAGAAGGGATACAACCTATAGGTCTACCGATCGAGGTGCGTTAAGAATAACCCATTGACTTACCAAGAAATATATCTTTTATATTAGGCCTACAGATACAAGGTCCTTCATCCACATAGAGTTATAGATTCATCATGAAAGGGGACCAATATTAGGTCTACCGATTCAAGTCATAGTTTAGAATGCTTTTCTTTATTTATAGAAAGGGCACAATATTTAGGTCTACCGATCCTAAAATTTAAATCACTCATCTAGACACTGAAATCAACATACATTAATGAGTCTACAAGAAGATGCACTATTATACCAATTGAAGACACATATACCTTTACATTCATTTATACAAGAATAAGATGCCTAAACCTATAAATTCAAGAATATTTAGTGAAAGTATTCTTTCAATGACAAAACATTCACATTCTACACTAGATCATCATTATATTATTTAAATCATATATACAAGTACCACAATACATGATCACCTTTGGAAATGGAATTCACATTTATAAAAATATCAAATAAGCACCTGCACCATAGGTGGATCACAAATCAATATATCGCCGTTGCATCTCAATAAGAATTGATCTCAACCCCCAATCTAACATATTAAAATATATAGGACGTTTGACATATAACCATTACCAATTCCATCATTAATATAAGCAATTCAAGAAGAGATTGATCACAATATGCCTTCGAGGCTTTAGATCCCAACTTACTAACACACCTGTCACAACCCGAAAGCACCCCCTAGAAGCTAGGAAGAACCCTTAGATCGTGGAAAAGCGTACTTGACCATTTGGGGTCTTGTACAAGCCCTTTAACTATTGTTCATTACAATAAGACATGAAAATTAGTGCGGAATTTAAAACTTTTCACCAATGAAATAATAAAGGGCAATCTTTCTTAAATACTTAAATAATACCATCGTCACAAGCAAACTTAGGACACGACTTAATATTTTAGGGGTGCAGACCTTTACGTTGAAAGAAAATACAGAAAAAGTTTTAATAATAAAACTAGGAGACATAGACTATGTCCTCGAATATATGAGGACATACCGAATCTTGAGAGAGTAGATTTCCCAAGCTTCACCTTCAAATATCCAAAAGCATCTAAGCTATTCTTATCATCTAAACATACAACTTTTTATCATTTTATTTGGCCCAATTTCTCATATGCTTTTACCTTGCTATTTTCCCTTCTTTCTTCATTTGTGTAAGTGACTCTCTTCTTTTCTTGCTTGTATTTATTGTATTACTATTATTATTTTTTCTTATATTTCACTTTTCTTTCAACTGGTTCTTGAGTCACTTTACTTTTGTTCTTTCTCTTTCCTTATTCTTTCAACTCCACTTTACAGAGCATTCCTCATAAGAGCCACCCTCAACTCATGACTTTGCCATGAGTCAAAGTACACAATACCCAAAGTTGGGTCAGGGCCACGAAAATGTGGTTTACTTCATTAGACACCCTCAACTTATGCTTTTGGCATAAACTGAGGTGCACATGTCCAAGGAGGGACCAGGGCCAACACATTATTCCTAAAAAAGATCAGTCGGGGTGAAAAAGAAAGGTCTATTTTAAGCTCAAATCAGTTGGATCAAAGAAGGATTAATTTCATTCTTTTTTTTATTGAGGCTAAAAATTGGATTTATTGAACAAGGGCCTATGATCCTTTCCTAAATGATTATTACAACTTACTTTTAGCAGGACTAACCAGGCAAGTTCTAGCTTAGTACAAATAGTGGACTATTCAAATCTTCCTCACACTCACTTGACATCTCATTACTCTACCAGATTATCAGACACCTAGTTCTAATTTTAGACTTAGGGTTACGTAGTGGTGTATCTCTAGGGCATGCTTAGAGCCACACATTTATCAATTACTATGCCTAGTAATGCATCATTTTAATTACATCAGTGTATCATTTTAGCCATCATGCTTCAGAGTTTAACTATGAACACAAGATATAGACATGCTGGTTCAACAATAACAATAATCAGTCTCTTGGGGAAAAAGAACACATGCAAGAAAACCCCAAAAGTGGATCGTGAATTGGGCTACTCATACTTCACCCTAGCACTCACTTTCCATTTTTCCCACCCCCAACAAAAAGATATGCAATTGTCCCCAATGCATAAAAAAATTGGAATACGAGAGTGGTAGGTGAAGCAAACGTGGGGCGCAAAGCGCCATCGATCAACAAGCTTGTTGGTACGGTTCCCCAAAACCCACTACCTCTGTAGTATGGACACCCTCAGTAGTGTCCTCATCAGCAACAACACTATCAGCAGTGCCTCCCGCTATCGCCAAATCTCTGGAGCTAGATGCCCCTGCAGCTGACTCTAAAACCCTGATCCTACGTGCCTCCTCATCAGCAAGCGAGGCTCTCCTCGCAACCTCCATACCACGGTGCTCCTTCTTCCGTGCTCTAGCCTCATCCTCCTCTCGACCCTTGTGCCTCTTGGCATGATCTCGAGGGGGAGGTGGTCGAATCTCAGAAGAGGCGAATAAGAAAACCAAAACTGTGTCCTCAATAGGATCTGCAGAAGGGGCCTTAGACTCAGGCACCCTAGACTCTAGGATAATATCAATGTACGCTCTCAGACTCTCAACCGCAGCCTGAAGGGTCGACACGTCCACCTGAGGGGCTGGCTGGGCTAGCACCCGCAACTCAAAAGTGTCCAAGAGCTGATGAACCTCAGCAATCTTCCGCTCTGTGTGCTGGACCATGTTACGCTCCAAATCGCTCTTCTACCTCACTAATAGACCTTTGCATCCAAGGCTGGATGTGATGCAGAGTGTAGCCATCTGTGCCTCTAGTTTCTTGACCCTAGCAAGCGGGACCAGACCGGGGAACGGGGATGAGAGAGAGGAGCTAGGGCAGTGCTACTACAAGGGATAGAATCGACCGGGGTAGTGTCAGTGGTTTCAGAAGCAGCCTGCATAGCCGTTTGAGCATGTGCTACCGTATCCGCCAGATTTTCACCAAGTGGACGCAACTCTGTACAGGGACCTTTGCATGGAGCCAAATCATTGGCTCATCCTTGATGAGGCCAATATCAACAGTGCTTAACGAAGTCTTGAGCTGATCAATGTTCCAGATGGGCACACCTGCGGACCCGCATAGGGAAAATATCATGCACGAAAAAGGATAAGTAGTTGTGACCTTAAAAGCCCTCTCATGCATGACCGTCTGTAGAAGCCAAGCAAAGTGCACCTCAAACCCGGCTATCATTGCCGCCATAAGAACTGAACGATCTCATGTTACTATATTATTAGAAGCAGTGGGGGAAAAAAAGTGGTGGACAATCAACCATAAGAACTTAGCCGTGAAGCACAAGTTAGTCTTCTTGATGGCTCCCTTCAGCTCCGTTACCTAGTCAGCACCCTCTCCATTAAAAGAAAAATGCAGGTCCATCCACGTCTTGGTGGTCTCTCTCAGCCATGGCTCACACAAGAATTGGCCATCTTTTACAATTTGCCACCGGTAGTCGAACTTGGTGGTGAGATGGGTTCTGTTAGCAACAATATCCTCACCGTATATATACCGGTGGATAGCGGGCAGGGAGATGTCGACCTGAATGCCACGTACTTGGAAATGCTCAAGTATGGCCTGTTTGGCGGGGGAAGCTGCCTATCTATCTATGATCTGGGAGTAGCCACGTAAGAGGCGTAGAACTCTCGGACCAACTCCTCACTATAACGGCCTAAAGAATGACTGTCCACTCCAGCCGGTGTATGCTTAAGAGATTGTGGATCTCTGGCATGGTGGGGAGACTTCTCGTAAGGACCTGCCTCTCTACTGTAAAGGTCCGTGTCATGACGCCTTTATCATTTAGAAACTTGGCATTGGAATACACTTGATATTGCCCGTCGACACACCATCAGTTGGGCTGGTTGGCAACCGGAGTAAGAGCACCAGTCGGTGAGACTGGAGTGGAATCAGTACTGTCAGCCCCATCAGATGAGGAAGACTGTGCAGATGTTGTGGGGGCAGGGACTTCGACGGACCCGGATGCTTCCTCCGACCACGAAACTCCTAAGGAACCAGACGCTCCTTCTTCATGTGTAGCTGACCCAGAAAATGTGCCGGTCAGTGTGCGCTCCTTATCAGAATGGGCGACATTGACTACGCCAAATGCCACCTTTTTGGGCGTAGCTCTGGTAGCACGTGCAGCTCATTATGGAGTGGCTGTTCTTGGGGGCACGTACTAGGGTCATGCTTATCATCAGAGACTATAACCAGTCGGGCAGACAAGGAGACAGACTCTGAACGCCCACGTGCATAAACTTGATCTTGTTTTGGTTCCATTAGACAAAGTACCTGTAAAGAATCGATATTAGAACGAGAAGGAGCAAACAAGAAAAGCAAAAAATGACACAAAATAAATATAAGAGCTAGGCTGTAATGACTTTTCTGTGGTAACAGTGAAACACAACGGACCAGGTGATGCCTCGTCATGAGTACGACGAACCGTCATGGGGTCCTTCATGTCTTACTTCAACTATGTTGATGTGGATTTCCCTTAAGGAAAGTCTTTGACAAGTATGACGGCTGAGCAGGACGGACCGTCGTGAAAATGATGGTCCGTCGTCGATGTCCGTCCTGGGATACTTAGAAAAAAGTATGGATACCCTTAGGAGAGGGTTATCTGATTGTCACAACGGTTGTGCAGGACGGACCATCGAGGGTATGACGGTCCGTCTTAGATGTCCGTCAGAGGACACTTACAAAAAGTGGGAGACCCTTAGGACAAGGGTCTGTGACAACCATGCCGGTTGTGCGGGACGGACCGTCGTGGCAACGACGGTCTGTCGTAGATGTCCGTCAGAGGTCACTTAGAAAAAGTATGGAGACCCTCAGAAGATGGGTCTCTGAACGTCATGACGGTTGTGCATGACGAACTGTCAAGGGTATAACGGTTCTTCGTAGATGTCTGTCACAGGACACTTAGAAAAAGTATGGAGACCCTCAAGAGATGGGTCTCTGACTGTCATGATGGTTTTGCAGGGCTGACCGTCGAGGGTATGACGATCCGCATTAGATGTCCGTCAGAGGACACTTAGAAAAAGTAAGAGACCCTTAGGAAAAGGGTCTTTGACAACCAGAACGGTTGTGCAGGAGGGACCATCGTGGGAACGAAGGTCCGTCGCATATATCCGTTGGTGGACACTTAGAGAAAACGAATAGTGGGGTATTGGAAGAGACCCTTTGACGGTCCGATGTGGGTACGAAGGTCTGTCATCAGGGTCTCGTTCTGTCATTTAGTGACAGAAATGTGGATGCCACAATCATCCCTTATGACTCAAATGGAATTCTTAGTGTTAACCTACATGTTTCTAACCAAATACATTAGCAAACTAGCAATGCTAAAGCACCAATTTCTAGAGTTTTAACAATGCAATTTGAGGATTCTCAACCTAGGTCATAAAAAATTGGATCAAAGAATGCAGACTCACAAAAAAAAGAAATAGTCTACTACGAATTAAAAAAACAAAAATGCAGTGTAAATGGGTAGAGATTAGAGACACATACCGTAGAAGAGGAGAAAAACAAGTAAGGGAGGTACTTGGTGATCAAGAACAGTACAACAGCAACCGACTCAGACCAGTAGAAATGAGATGTCTGGAATTGGGGAATTTGGGGAAGCGATCGGTTGATAGAGAAGAGAGGTGGGAAGTTGGAACTTTGAAAGGGAGGGAAATGGGAGAAATAGGGAAGGAAATGGTTGAAATGAAGGGGTGGGTTTTTTAAATGTTAACAATTTTTAAAATACCCCCAGCTGGGTCTGGGCGGGTTTGTTCATTACTGATGTAACGAGTCTCTGATGATGGTCCGTCGTTGCTTCTGTCGCGTGTGCCCTAGTTTTGAAAATAAATGAAAGACGTGCCTGGCACTACGAATTTATGCGACGGTCCATCCCATGCGTGATGGTCCGTTGATGTGTCCGACAGTGACTGTTGCAGAGTGATTTTCTACAGAATTTCCTGGTGATGTGCCTACAACTTTAAAACCCATTAGTAGAAAATGCTACCATTACTAGAAAGAAAAACTATAAGTATTGGGTTGCCGCCCAACCAACGCCTGATTTAACGTCACGGCATGACTGAGGACACTTGATTACTTAGCCTTTATTAAGATGGTATGCCTCGATCACTTCATTCGCCGATTCAGTATGCCCAAAATAGAGTTTTATTTGTTGTCCATTTCCTTAAACTGCACACCCTCCTTGGTTTCTAACTCAACTTATTCATGAAGGAATAGTTGGGTAATCAAGTAAGGTCCAGTCAATTTGGACTGGAGCTTGCCCAGAAACCAATGCAGCCTAGAATTGTATAAAAGCACCGAATCCCCAGCCATAAACACTTGTTTTTCAATTTTTAGGTCATGGTGCTTCTTCATAATTTCTTTGTAGGATATAGAAGATACCGATTGGAGCTCACCACTCTGCCTCATGGAACTACAAATGTTGAAGGTCGCTTCTTCATTGTTCAACCAAAATTTCATCTGCCCCTTTTCAATATTAACTAAGGCTCTACCTGTAGCAAGGAATGACCTCCCATGAATAATAGGCACTTCAAAATCGACTTCACAATCAAGAATAACAAAATCTTCCTGAAATATGAACGACTCCACTTTTAATGGCACATCGTGGGGTATCCCTATAGACCTTTTCATTGTTCGATCGACCATCACTAGCCACATCGTAGTGGGCTTTGGGTCACCCAAACCCAACTTCTTGTAAATCTAGAGGGGCATGATATTTATGCTTGCCCCCAGATCACATAATGCTTTCGTAAATGTAATGACCCGACTGTAGAAGGAATAGTGAACGCACACAGATCTTCTTTCTTTTGTACGAGATATCTTGTAGCAATAGCACTACAATTTTGCATTCTATCATCATCCTCGAAAGTGACCGATCTTTTTTTCGTAACCAGATGTTTCATAAACTTTGCATAACCGCGCATTTGTTCTAGAGCTTCTACCAAAGGGACATTGATAGAAAGTTGCTTCAATATTTTATAAAATGCCGATATTTACCATCATCGGTCTTTTTCACTAATCTTTGAGGAAAGGGTGGTGGTGGTCTAGGCATGGGAAATACCTTTGTAGGAACTTCAACATCTTTTCCAGTGTTATCTTCTACTTCACCACTACCCTCTACCACCTTATCATTATCTTTTATCACCTTTTCCTTCTTAGAAGGTATAGGTGGGTCAATGGTCTGCTTACCACCCCGAGTAGTGATTGCCATACAGTGTCCGTCATTTTTCGAATTTTAGACAGTGTTGCTAGAAAGAGTGCCCGGTTGACGTATGTTTACAGTCGTAGATAATTGGCCCATTTGCAACTCAATCTGTTTAATCGATATTGGATGTGTATTGATTTTCTACACAATACCCGCTAAATCACTCCTTAACTCTTTAATGTCCTCATCACTAGCATTGAACCTCCTAATCATTTTGTGCAACATGTCATCAACTCGCGCCATACTATTTCCTACATCCCTAGGAGTAACTTCACGATTTTGAGGAGGGACATAGGGCACATTCTTATCATTTCTGTTACCATAGTTACCCCTATTGAAGTTGTTGTCGCGGTTGTAATTTCCATCTCGAACATAATGACCCTCACGGTTATAGTTGCCATAGATCTTACCTTGGTTCACTTGACCGTGGCGCCAATTCTCCTGATTAGAGACTTGGGCACTCGGTTGGAAACCCCCCATCTGCTCATTTACCGCATAGGAATCCTCCTCATATAGCATTCATAATTTTGTAGTGGTGGTTTAGAGAAGTAGTTAACTGCATTGATCTTTTATGCACCCCAGTGACATATTTTAAGACCAACCCAAGCTCAGTTCTCATCTGAGCCATCTCTTCATGAATCTCATCTGTGGCTGGGTTCTGAGTGGATTGCATTGCGAAGATATTTCTCCCAGTGTCTAACTTCCTAGTACTCCAAGCTTTATTAATTTGGGATATTTTCTCTATGTTTTCAACAATCTCGGCATAAGGACACTCCACATAAGAACAACACGCTATAGTATCCAATACAACTTTATTATTATCATCCTGTCCCCGATAGAAGTATTCTTTCAGTGACTCATCATCTATGCGGTGATTGGGGACGCTTCTAAAAGATGAGGTGAATCTATCCCAAGAACTACTAACTGACTCTCCTGGTAGTTCCACAAAGTTAATCACTCTGTCTTTGTGGTTTAGTTTC
The DNA here is from genome assembly GCF_001406875.1 of Solanum pennellii. Lineage (NCBI taxonomy): Eukaryota > Viridiplantae > Streptophyta > Magnoliopsida > Solanales > Solanaceae > Solanum > Solanum pennellii. Next base: position 39,102,757 of record NC_028646.1, on the reverse strand, counting down.
TTGGAGAGTGGGTAGTAGCGTGCTAAGAAAACGTCCCTTAGTTGGTTCCAAGTGAAAATTGAGTTATAAGGGAGCTCAGTGAACCAAATAGCAGCCTCTCCCGTCAGTGAGAGAGGAAATACTCTTAGCCCTATTACATCCAAGTCCAAATAAGGCCTCCCTACACAACTTTTTCACACTGACCTTACCTTAGCTATATGGGCATGTGGGTCCTCAGGATGTAGCCCTGAAAACAAACCTTTGGGAGTGAGCATTTGCATCAAACTAGTAGTTACCACAAAGGTGTGGCCTGGTGGTAAAGGGGGAAAGACAAGTGGCCTATCAGAGTCTGCTATATTATCATAGCCTCTGTAGTATTCTTGAGGGTGTGTAGGGGGATTATGTCCCCTTTGTTGATTTTAACCCGGATCATCGGGTAATAACTGACCATGAACATACCCCGGAGCTGGGATGTTCTGGTTTGGATCATCATCATTAATACCCATGTTTCGGTTCATGTTGCATAGTGTACACTCTAATTTGTGATCGTAGGGAAACAAGGGTTCTCTTCCTCTCCGTGTATTTGGCATACAAGGAAGATATTTTTGCAAGAATTAAAAACAATAAAAAAAATTAAAATTAAGAAAATATCGACTAAAATTTAGTAATAATTTTATGTTTATCTAAAAGCTAGTTTCCCCAGCAGAGGCGCCAAAATTTGATACGCTCAAATTTATTCTAAAATTAGAAGTAAAGCGGTCTTATCAAGTAAAGAACCCAACTAATGAGGTTGGGATCGTTCCCACGAGGAAAATAGTTCAGACTTAAATTTAATCTATTATTACTATTATTAAGTCAATTATTTCCTTAGAAAACAAAAGACAATAAAAGGGGGGGGGGATTTATTTCTAAATTAATAAAAAAGACTAGCTAAATTAAAGTAACTAACTAACAAAATCAAATCTTGGAGTTTAATCAATTAATAAAAGTAACTAGAGTTTAAGTGTTCCCCACAGGTTTCTTACTTGATAATTTTAACTATAACAATTCTTTCCTAGTATCTTGCATGCAAAGTGATAAGTTATGTATTTCTAAATCCTTTGTCCGGCATCTAGAATCTTTCACTCCGCACCTTGGTCCAGCTACGTGTGATGCTATACTAACCCCTACCTTTACCTCATATTAAGCATTGTATTCGATATTGGACTAAGTTATTACCACGTACCAATCAATACTAGCCTATTAGATAGTATACACTAAATCTATGTTGATAATTCTCTTGATCGGCAAGTAGCATTAAGGTGAATTCTAACGTTGGCCATCCGTTAAAAAGACTTCTAAACGAAAGAAATAGCAATACATGCAAGACACTATTCTAGAATTGTTATTTTAGTTCTTTATTCACAATATTCATATATGTAATATAAGAATGTATGCACTTTACTTCAATGAGAAAGAATAAAATCCAGAAGTTCACTTGATTAATCAACAAACACACCAACAATCAATTATAGAAAAAGTGTCTCAATTACTAAAATTAATCGAGGACTAAAGATTCTCCAAAAGTCTAACAATCAAAAAGTCTAATAAAAAGAGTCTAACAATCAAAAAGTCTACTAACAAAGAGTCTACTAACAAAGAGTCTAACAATCAAAAAGTTTACTAACAAAGAGTCGAACCCCAAAATTGAGGTTTTCTCAACGATATATAAAAAAATGAAAACCTAATAAAAGGAACTGTAATTGCTGAAAATCTGTCAAAACGCGTCCGAGTTGACGGACCTCGTGACTAGCCGTCGTGGTAACGACGGGTCGTCATGGTCACGACGGGCCGTCATGGCCTCTGTCATCCTATACTTTACAAATCCATCTACTTCATTCTCAATTACCCTCGACGAACAGGTATGACAGACTGTTCCAAGCACGGCGGTCTATCGAGGGTCTCCGTTCCATAAAAGTTGAACTTTTTAGAATTTGGATACGGGGACTACTCTTTGGTCTATACGATGAACCAGCAGGACGAACCATCGTGGCAATGACGGCTCATCATGAAATTCTTAATCCCACTATTAGGTCAGACTTCCCTATCTTTCTTCTGCAGATTCACGCCGATTCAACCTACGAACCGTCACAAGCTCTGTAGATGGTAACTTTTCTGCATTTCTTGCTCAAAAACATCCACTCTCATGTCTTGACAGATTTCCTGCAAAAAAGAGAAACTTACATAAAAATTGATACAAAAAGGCTTTCGGAGACACACTAAACATAAGGAAACAACATTAAAAATATCGTGAAACCACGATATATCAGCACACCTTTCATATCATTATCATTTTATTTATATAAATTTCTACACATGCTTTAAACGTTCATCCAATAAAATTACACACTTTACATGCTTCACATTATCATATACTTCATTTAGTCATAATCTAACTAAAACATGAATATCATGCTTCATAATACACAACACTAGATCATCTTCATTACTAGTTAATTTCACACATTAGTCCTTCAAGGCACACTCACATTGTATACTAAGTATAATTTGTTCATCAAGTAAACACCGCCACCAAGAAGGTGGACCATACCACTCAAGAGCATTTCAAAATTAAACTTCAAACAACACAACTAACTTACCCTTTAATCCAAGCTTCCATGACCTATAGAATTTAATCAATAATTCATCATATATTATCCCTTAGCGCAATAAATAAACATCAATAACAACATAAGTGAAGCAATGCTGAAAGACTACAAAATAAGCTCATTTAACCCATATTTGAAGCCAACATTTGATAAAAGCATTGACATGTTTTCATTGAAGTTTTAACATTAAAATAATCAACAGACATTATAAATATCATAATTAAGACATTTAAGATGTTCTCATGCAAGATCCATATTTAGAGTTGAACATAGAAGAAAGTAGGGTTGAAAATCCATTTTTTGAAAATCCATTAGAGTGCACTCCTTGAATGGAAGAGAGTTCAAGGATGGATACCATACCTTAGATATGAGAAACCTCAATGATTTTAATGAAGAACTGGGCCAGCAACAGACCTCCTAGCTCTTCTTGACTTCTAGCTTCCAAAGAGACTTGAGAGAGAGGTCTAAGAGAGAGGGGTTTTGGGTTTTAGGATATGAGGTCTAAAATTAGGTCTAAGTATTTGAAACATATTATTATATCTCTTAAACAATAAAAATAACTTTCTCTGTTCATAAACGACTTGGGATAAATTTACCAAACACCCCAAGCCTTCAAAGGAAAGGATAAGTTTTGGCAGGCTCACACATAAGACTTAACCAATGGGCCGTTTTTCAATCGACGCTCCATTGATGATGGTTCGTTGGTTGATCCTGCAGCTTCAAAAATTGCCGGCCTTGCAGTTCCAATAGACAGACCAAGACGACGGGCCGTTTGTGACCTATTGGTCGTCGTTTGGTCTTGTTGAGGGACACTACCTAGGCTGTTTTGGGTCTAACTCTTGGCCCTTGTGTAGGGCCCCTTGTGTCACACCCGGAGAGCATACCCTAGATGCGACCGGCATTGTCGTCCTCTAAGAGGACTCAGAAAATCCTTTAAAATTTTTAATAGCATGTTATCAGTAAAAATTATGGAAAATTAAAACTTTTACATTCTACTTGATGTATACTTAACCTTCATATTTAACATTCGTAAGACGTACGATATTCAAAAATCTGTATCTCATATATAAAGTCCATCTAAAGAGTGCAAATATGGACTAAGACAATATATAGTTAATATGACATATATACCTTAATACAAAAGAATCCAAATAAATATAATTGTAAGTAGAATAGTCTTATACTACTTAGTCTTCATAGGCTAGAACATGAAAGATAGCATCCCCAAACATGAGGACCTACCATGACTTTAAAAAAAGAGTTCAAAGCTTCTTTAAATCGACCTCCTTAAACTTCAATGGATGGAACCTACAGTTGTAGTAATATAAAGTATTGGGTTAGTACCCCACATGTAATAAGTATGGGTATATGCACATAACATATAAGGACATGCATGAAAAAAGATCATTTATCATCTCTTGAGAAAATATGTTTAGTCATGTGAATGTATTCAATGCACATACCATTAAACATATAAGAGTTAAGGATACCAACTACGTAAAGCATGATCATAATCAAAGAAATATTATCATAGAGTCATGTTAACATTCATATTCAATGGATCACATATACGTATCATACAAAACACTTACCAATGAACCCATCCCCAACCTACAAGTGCAATGGTCATGTGAAACCCTATAGCCCAACACAACCAAGTTGAAAATATAGGAGAGCATGAGTAAATGTTTGCTTCATATAACTTATAATGTAAGTAGTCATCACTTCATATAACAATACAACCCAATAACATATTCATTATAATGACCAACATCATATACGAGTAACATCATGTATCATAAACATATAACTTTAATGTCATCATATTATATAAGAACAATCTCCTAGGACTTCCCTTAGAGTCAACATCTTCAATGTCAAGGTAGAGTCCCATACCCCTACCTCTACTAAGTATACTCCTCAAGTCACCCTAGTCAACGTTCATTTACTTGTCTTTCAGTTTACATAAGGGAACATTTGCCTTAAATGACATAGACCATGTGATATAAACATGGAATCCGGTGTCATAAAACCCTACCCCTAAAGAAGGTGGTTTACCGGTCATAGTAGAACCTAACATGACATAACTTTCTAGGTGGATCCACTAGCTAGTATCCTATGGAGGCAACATAGTTTTAAAGCTAGGACATATATTAGAGACACTTAGTTGAACATTACGTGGAAGCCTCAATCTCATGAGAGTCAGTTTGAACCTACCTTCCAAATAGGGAAGGGAGACCTCTCATATCTAGTTAATCAGTGCTTAGCTTAAGTCCCATTCTTAAATAACCTTTGAGTTTACAAGACCAATCCGTAATGTAGGATAGAGGAAGGGGTCATTTGAGACTTCATTCTAGTCTTAGTTCCAATCCTTACATTAACATGTTATCAAGTAGAAGAAACAACCATATGAAACAATCAAATTAATAAGAACATGCATCACACGAAATTAAAACATAGATAATCACATACTCATCTATTCATGTGAAATAGACCATCGAAAACACTTACTTTTCATCAAAAATCATAAATCTAGGGTTAGGAAGAAAATCTATTTTGTAGAGTAAAAACCTAGAATTGAAGTTCTTGAAAACTTATCTTGAAAAGACCTTTGGGTGAAAGGAATCCCAATGTCGAACACCACATACATTTTAGATGAAGAATCCATGAAAATTGGATGAAAAACTTGAAGTTGTCGTCTTGTTTTTTAAGTTCTTCTTGTTCTTCAATGGAGTTTAGAAAAGAGAGAGTTCTTGAGAGAGATGAGAGAACACTTGTTTGATCTTATTTGGGACGTGTAAAAGTGGTCTAAAACTGACCTAATATACAAATATAGTCGTCCTATGAATTTCCCAAAAGTCCCTAGTATTAAATGATTCTTTTTAAGAAGTTAAATTACCAAAAATACAACTTTAACGATTCTGGGAAGTAGCTGCACATCACGGGCAAAATCTCATCGTTTTTGTTAAATTTTGAGTTGAAGCAGTGAGTTGAGTGTCAACCTTGCGTCGCGAGGATGCATCTAAAGTCTTGAGGCAGTGCCCTGCGTGACTGCCCCGTGTTGCACACCTTGCCTCCAATTCTCCCTGCTTGCAGGTTGCTAGGTAGCCTGCCCACCCATGTTTTAGTCCTCCCCAAGGAACCTTCGGGTGGTTCTTGGGGTGTTTTTACCGGACATTTGGACCCTTTGTACCACATAATACCTATCCAAGGTCTCTTTAAAAGTTTTGGACTTCATTTGACACTTCGAAGCCTTCACCAAATATAGCGACATCAACTAGTTTGTATTAGCTAGTTTCCGGACGTCAAGGTATTTCTTAGTCGTTTTGGCGCTAACCATTTCCAAATGAGTTTACTACATTAATATAGGTCTAGAAACATAACTTTAAACATAATTTAATAGATTAAGTCCAAGTCTAAGTCATGGTATTTCCAAAGTGTTTTATTACTTCCCCTCCCCCCGAGGAACATTCGTCCCTGAATGACACTAAAATCTTTTGGAGGGTAGGACTAAACTCAATACTAGCAGCCCAACCAATCAACAACATAGAATCATAATGATTCACATCAATAAGAGTCCTTCACAACTCCTTACAACACACACCATAACGTTACACATAGCACTCAATTCATGACGTACAACATATAAGATCTACATATTCATAACACATAGTGAGGAATTTCCTTTTCAACCTTATCATAAGCTGAAAATCCATCAAAGAGTTACCATGCTATCAATCTTCTGAAGACAACAACAAAACAACAAAATCTCAAGAAGACGCATGCATACATATTTCATATAATTGCAAGAATAAAGTATAAAGGCATTTTCATAAAACTCTAGTTAGTAATATCTTTTACCAAAACATGCACCTATCTAGAGAAAGTCAATTTCATGATTAGCATTACTCTCTCTATTAAGATGAATTTCTAACCTTAAGGAGTAAATAGGTGAGGGTAGCGAGACTTCATGTCGGCTTTAGCCTCCCATATTGAACCCTCAACAAGGTTGTTCCTCCACATAATTTTTACAGAGGCAACCTTCTTGTTTCTCAACTTCTTGACTTGGCGATCTAGGATCTTAACCAGAACCTCTTCGTAGGAGAGGTTCTTATCCACCGTAAAACATCAATATGCAGAATAGACACTGGGTCTACTATGCATTTTTTAAGCATAGACATATGAAACACAGGATGAAAAGAAGATAGTTCAGTAGGCAGTTTCCACTCATAGGAACCATTCAAATTCATTGTAATACCTCATAAGGAACAACATACCAAGGAGTTAACTTCCTCTTTCTACTGAATCTCATCACCCCTTTCATAGGTTAAATCTTCAAGTAGACATGATCACCTATTTAAAACTCAAGGTCTCTTCTTTTATTGTCAGCATAAGACTTTTGCCTACTATAGGTTGTCTTCAATCAATCTCTTATGATTCAAACCTTCTCTACAACCTCAAAGAGAATATCTAGGCCAAGGATAGAGGACTCACCAATCTCAAACCATCAAACTGGAGACCCAAACCTTCTACCATAAAAGACCTTAAAATTTGTGCCATGGAGATGCTGGAATGATAGCTATTGTCGTACGAGAACTCAATCAAAGGTAAGTGATCATCCCAACTTCTTTTGAAATCAATAACACATGCTCTTATCATGTCTTCAAGGGTCTGAATGGTACGTTCCACATGACCATCTGTCAGAGGGTGAAAAGCGATAGTATGTTTCACTTGAGCACCTAAACCTTTTTGAAAAGCCTTCAAAAAATAAGAAGTAAATTGGGCACCTGTATCAGAATTGATGGACAAAAGAATCCTATGAAGACTCACAATCTCATTAATATAGATCCTTGCATAATCTTAAGCCGTGTATGTAGATTTAAAGGGGATAAAATGGGAAGATTTGGTCAACCTATCTACAATAACCCATATTGAATCATTTTGCCTCCGGGTTCGAGGAAACCAAACAACAAAATCCATATTGATGGCTTCCCACTTCTAGGTAGGAACATCCATGATTTGGGTTAAACCACCCGGTTTGAGATGCTCAGCTTTAACTTGTTGTCAGTTTGGACACCTAGAAACAAAATTTTCTATGTCTCCTTTTAAATTATCCCACTAAAATAGATCTCTCTAAGGCCATGATATATTTTTGCGGCATCGGGATGTATAGAATAGCGAGAACCATAAGATTCTTCTAGATTTCGATTTCTCAAATCCTCAACATCTGGTACATATAATCTCCCTTGGTACCTAATAACATGATCCCTCCTCGGGAGAATGATTCATTGATCTTGCAAAGTACCGATTTCTTCAACTCCTTCAGTCGTGGATAAAGATGCTGCTTAGATTTCACTTGCACCAGTTATGATGAGTCGGAGTTATGATTGACCATGAATCATCATTTGGAGAATCTTCTAACTGCAAACCTAAATGAGCCCACCTATGAATATCTTTCACAAGTTTTTTCTTATCTTCTTCCACATGAGACACACTACCCATAGTTATACGACTAAAAGCATCCCCAACCACATTGACTTTGTCAGGTGGTAAGAACACTGATATCGTAATCCTTCAACAATTCTAACCATCTTCTTTGTCGGAGATTTAAATCTTTTTGATTTAAAATGTATTGAAGACTTTTATGGTCAGTAAAGACATAAAGATTCACACCATATAACTAATGTCTCCATATTTTCAAAGCAAAAACTACAGCGGCTAACTCAAGATCATTAGTTTGCTAATTCTTCTATTGAACTTTGAGTTGCCTAGAAGCATAAGCTATCACCTTAAAATGTTGCATGAGGACTCATCCCAAGCCCACTCGGGAAGCATCACAATACACTACCTAACCTTCATTAACCTCCGGTAAGGTCAACACCGGAGCGGAGGTAAGCTTATATTTCAACTCTAGAAACCCTTTCTCACAAGCTTCTGACCACTAAAACTTCACCTTCTTTTGGGTCAAGGCTATCAAAGGAGAAGAAATGGACGGAAATCAATCGACAAACCTTTTATAATACCCGGCTAGACACAAGAAACTTCTTCTGTCTTTTGGAGTCAAAGGTCTAGGCCAATTTCTGACTGAATCCATCTTTTTTGGATCATCCTCTACATAATCAGAAAAGATATTATGGGCAAGAAAAGAAACTCACCTTAACCGAAATTCACACTTATAAATTTGGCATAAAGTTGGTGTTCTTTGAGGACTTTCAAGTCCAACCTCAAGTGATTATCATGCTTGCCTTTATTCGTTGAGTATATCAAAATATCATCAATGAACACGGTAACGAATGAGTCAAGAAATTCTCAGAAAACTCTATTTATTAGATCTATGAACGCCGCCGGGGCATTCGTTAATCCACAAGACATAACTAGGAATTAATAGTGACCATATGTAGTTTCAGAGAGATGTCTTGGGAACATCTTCACGTCTCACGCTAAGTTGGTGATATCCCGACCTTAAGTCAATCTTGGAAAAGTAACTAGCACCTTGAAGTTGATCAAATAGATCATCAATTCTAGGGAGAGGATACTTATTCTTTATAGTCCTTATTGAATTGGAGATAATTAATGCACATTCTAAGGGACCCACCTTTCTTCTTAACAAACAAGAACAGAGCACCCCATGGATAAATACTAGGTTGAATAAAACCTTGTCTAGTAAATCCTTGAGTTGGAGATTCAACTCTTTTAATTCAGTCTGAGCCATCCTATATGGAGAAATTTAAATGGGAGTCGTAGGCTATGATAAATTAATGCCAAAGTCAACTATCTAGTCGGGAGGAACACTTGGAAAGTCATTAGTGAAAACCTCTGGAATTCTCTCACTACAAATACCGACTCAATAGAAGGAATTCATATTCTAGGTCCTTAAATATAACCACATGGTATAAACAACCCTTGGCTATCATATTACAAGCCTTCAAAAAAGAAATGATTTTACCCCTTGGCATAGAATTTTTCCCCCTTCCACTAAAAAATGGGTTCATTAGGTAATTGAAATTTTAATACCCTTGTTCCACAATTTATGGAAGCAAAACAATCATGAAGCCTATCCATACCCAAGATGATATCAAAATGAAACATGTCCAATTCTAATAAATCAATAAGAGTAACTCTATTGGGCAGCATCACAAGATACTTTCTATAGACTTTTTATGCAACTAGAGAATCATCCATTGGGGTACAAACCGAAAAGGGTTCAATCAAAACATCGGGAAGTACATCAAACTTCCTAGATACCAAAGGTGTATAAAAAGAAATAGTAGCACCTGGGTCAATAAAAGCATAAGCATTAACAGATAAAACTTGCAACATACCCGTCACAACGCCAGGAGAGCTTTCTTGTTCACCCTAGCCTTGAGTGCATAAAAATGGTTCCTTTTTGGATCTTCAGAACTACGACAACTTTTTTGAGCTTGGCCATTACCCTTCCCTTGAATTCTCACATCAGGACATTCTTTCACCATATGTAAACCCTTGCCACAACCATATAAACTATTAGTCCCAACAAGACATTCACCCGCATGTCACGTACCAAAAGTTGGTCCTTCTCTTGGCGGATCAATATTCCTCCTCTTTTGAGGTTTTTTATTAGTTTCTCTATCATTGCGATTCTTGAAGAAATTTGAAGGAACCTGATTTGAAAACCTCTTCTTGAACTTAGGCTTGTCTTGAACATCAAGCCTACTCTTAGAGGAACCACTTTTAAAAGACTTTGCCTTCTTAGATTCCCTATTACTCTTCCTTAGATGACTATCCTCAAACTGTTGAGAATGAAACATCAACTTACAAAGATCCATATCGTCATGAATCATGGATGCACGACATTCTTCTTCAAGCTCTTCGGACACGCCCTTCAACAAACAGCTCAACTCATCCCCATCATTCGACACCAAAGACGATACATATATTGAAAGCTTGATGAATTTCAAGGAGTATTCCTTGAGACTCATACCTGCTTAATGAAGGTTAATGAACTCCTATACCTTAGCTTCCCTTTGTTCCCTTGGAAATAATATGTTAAGAATGCCTTTTTGAAGATCTCCCAAGTCACCGAACCATCTCCTAATGCCCTACTTTCCTTTCACTTATTGTACCATGTCTGACCCACGTCCTTGAGTTAACAGGAAGCAAGGTCAGGCTTCTCTGTAGTACTCACCCCCATAGCAAACATGATCTAGAAAACCTTATGAAGGAAGTCTTGGGGGTCTTTATCAACCTTAAATCCAAAAAACATGGGAGGATTCATCTTCATAAAATCTCTCAAACAACTACCCATAGTTTTAGCATGTTGGTTTTCTCAAAGAGTGACCTCTTTGTCAGCTTGTGTCGTAATAGGTTAAGCTTGGGTGGTGATGGCTTGGGACATTTGAATCAGGGATTCCCTAACCTCACCATCCATCATAGTCGGAGGGTTCACCAAAAATTGATCATTTGCAGCAGCTTCTACTTGAGGATAAACTTGATTTCCATGGGGAGTAGCTCCCGTATTCGCAATCTTATCTCCTACTCTTCCCGCGACATTCCTTCTAGTGTTGATCGCCTAAAACCACAAAAAAGGGATTAGATGCTAAATAAAACATAATGTAAAAACTCTAAAGGCACGACATAGGAATATTAAGAAAAAGAGAAGTTTCCTAATCATGACATAGCCTCTCGTCCATCATTGTGGTGCACTTCACAACCCTGATCTAGATACTATGTAACGTAGTATAATAAGACATTGATCCTAAGGATATTTAACCTCATGTTCTTATACAAAGTTTGTCACACTCGGAGAGCATACCCCAGATGCGACCGACATCATCGTCCTCTCAGAGGACTCAAACAAGCCCTTAACATTCTTAATAACATGTGATCAGTAAAAATCGCAGAAAATTAAAACATTTACATTCTACTTGAAGTATATTCAGACTTCATACTTAACATTCATAAGAGATAGGGTATTAATAAAATCTGTCTCACATACATAAAATCCACCGAAAGAGTGCAAATCTGGACTAATCTAATATATAGTTAATATTCCATATATGCCTTAATACAAAAGAATCCAAAAAAACATAATTGGAAGTGGAATAGTCTTAAAACTACTAAGTCTTCATAGGTTTGAATATGAAAGATAGCATCCCCGAACATGAGGACATACCAAGACTTGGTGAAAGAGTTCCTAGCTTCTTCAAATCCACCTCCTTAAGCTTCAATGGCCGGAATCTACAGTTGTAGTAATATAAAGAAATGGGGTTAGTACGCCACATGTTCTAAGTATGGGTATGTGCACATAACATATAAGGACATGCGTGAAGAAGGATCATTTATAATCTTTTGAAAAAACATGCGTAGTCATGTGAATTTTTGCAATGCACATACCATAAACATATACAAGTTAAGGATTCGAACAACGTAAAGCATGATCATAATCAAACACATATTATCATAGAGTCATGTTAAATTCATGTTCAATGGGTCACATATACATATCATACAAAACACTTACCAATGATCCCATCCCCAACCTACAAGTGTAATCTTCATGTGAAGCGACATAACCCCACACTACCAAGTAGATAAGATTGGAGGCCATGAGTAAAACTTTGCTTCGTATAACTTATAACGTATGTGGTCATCACTTCATATAAAAAAACCGAATATCATATTCATTATAATGACCAACATCATATACGAGTAACATCATGTATCATAAACATATAACTTTCATGTTATAATATTATATAAGAACAATCTCCTAGGAATTCCCTTAGAGTCAACTTGTGAAATGTCTAGGTAGAGCACATACCCCTACTTCTACTAAGTAGACTCCTCAAGTCACCCTATTCAATGTTCATTTACTTGTCTTTAATTTTACATGAGGCAAAATTTTCCTTAACCGACATAGACCATGTGAGCTAAACATGCAATATGTGTGGTGGTTTACCGACCAAAGTACAACCTAACATGAAATAACTTTCTAGGTGGATCCACTAGCTAGTATCCTGTGGTGGAAACATAGTTCAAGAACTAGCAGATGTATTAGAGACCAATAATTCAAAATTATATGGCATCCTCAATCTCATGTGGGTCACTGTGAACCAACCTTCAAACCAGGAAAGGGACACATCTTATATCTAGTTAATCGTTTCTTAGTTTAAGTCCCTTTCTGGAATAACCTTTATGTTGTCTTTTATAATTAAATGTATAAACATGATCATGAGATCTTTAGGATTACATGATAATTTTCCTTTATCATAACCCTTCTTATGTGAGATTAACATACCATAGTCATTTTGTGTAAAGCGTAAAGAGAATGTCATAACTTGCATTTTTTGTGTTCTTATTATGATCTCACAAGTAACATGTTCATAGACCAACATACCCACATAGCAACATCATACATACTTCCACAACATAGCATTATGATTTATAGGCTAACTTAAACATGGTAGAGTAATCACAACTTTAGAAGACTTACCTCCTGCCTCCAAGAACATTATTCAAGAACTTACATTCAACTTACAACATTCATTATCATTAAAGAGTGAAATACTCAATAGCATAACTAATAATAACTCTTTAAATAATGTACAAGACAAATAAAAAATGTAGGATAAGGGAAGAGGTCATTTAAGAGTTCATTCTAGTCTTAGTTCCAATCCCTATGCTTACATATCATCAAGTAGTAGAAACAACCATATGAAACAATAAATTAGATAAGAACATGCATCTAAATAAATTCAAACATAGCTAACCACATACTTATCCATTCGTCTGAAATCGACCATAGAAAGCACTTAGTTTTCATCAAAAATCATAAATCTAGGTTTAGGAAGAAAAATTCGTTTTGTACAGTAAAAATCCTAGAATTGATGTTTTTGAAAACTTATCTTGAAAGGACCTCTTGGGAAAAGGAATCCCAATAGTGAAAAACACATAGGTTATAGATGAAGAATCCGTGAAAATTGGATGAAAAACATGAAGTCTTCGTCTTCTTTCGTAAGCTCTTCTTGTTCTTCAGTGGAGTTTGAAGAAGAGAGCGTTCTTGAGAGAGATGAGAGAAAACTTGTTTGATCTGATTGGGACGTGTAAAAGTGGTATAAAATTGACCTAATATATATTCATATAGTCATCCTATGAATTGCCCAAAAGAAACTCCAGTTAAATGGGTCTTTTTATAAAGTTAAGTTACAAATAATACGAATTTAACAATTCTAGGAAAAAGCTGGCATCGCGGGGCCAAATACCCTCATTTTTTGTTGAATTTTTAATTAAGCCAGTGAGGTGCGTGTCAGCCTTACATCGCGATTCTACCTCTCCAATATAGGAAGTGACCTGCGTGAAAGCCCCGCATCACCCACCTTGCCTCCAATTCTTCTTGCTCGCAGGCTGCCAGGCAGCCTGCCCACCGATATTTGGGTCCTCCCCAAGTACAGTTCGGGTGGTCCTTGGGGTGTCGTTACCGGACCTTTGGACCCTTTGTAAAACATTATACCTATGTAAGGTGTCTTTAGAGGTTTTGGACTTCATTTGAAACTTCGATAACTTCACCAAACATAGGGACGTCAACTAGTTAGAATTAGCTAGTTTCCGGACATCAAGGTCTTTCTTAGTCGTTTTAGCTCTAACCTTTTCCGAATGAGTTTATTACATTAATATAGGCCTGGAAACATCATTTTAAACATTATTAATAGATTGAGCTCAAGTCTAAGTCATGTTATTTCTAGAGAGTTACACCTTTTGGGTCCTAGGTGAGGTCGTTTTTGACGTTAAACCCCTAAACATAGTCGTCTAGGTCTTACGAACATATCACACAAAATTCAAGCAAAAAAAACACGTAAAACTCACTCAAACACCTCAAGACGCAACAACACTTTCTAAGGCCTATCTTGCGAACGTCATGAACATTCTTGGATGTTTGACCTCCAAACTTCACCAAACTTCACACACTACCTAAGAACACTAATAGAACTCATTTTAACTTAAAATTAACTAAGGAAACAATCACGAAGCTCTAGTTAACCTTAGTTCGTTTCAGGGCGTTACATTCTCCCCCACTTGGAATAACATTCGTCCATGAATGACACTAAAACTTTAAGACCATCAAGGACTCCAGCAGAAACTCATTACAACCATGACCAAACACACTCAAAATTAAAGAATCAACTAGCAAGTAGCACCATTTAACATTTTCACACACTAGCAACATAGGCACTTTAGCAAAACTTTAACCTTCCTAAATCTTCTCTTATCCTCCACATATGGAGGAACAACCTTCTCGAACATTAAAAATTCTTATAAACATCATCTCTAAACTCATTGAAACCATTGTTCATGAAAAATGCAATTTTTTCAAAATTTGGACTTCTTTATAGTGAACATCAAAACTTCACTATGTCACAGCTTAAAAATTCCATAATGCACCTTTCAAGAAACTTTAACAAGATTTTATGACAATATGAGAGACAAGACCATTCTAACTTAATCCAAAGAGAGTTTGCATGTTATACTAAGTGCAATGTGAGAGTAGCGTTCAATAGGACCACTCCCACTTAGTGATCCTTTAAGATTCTCTTGGACTAAGTACACTGCATCAAATTCTACTCAACATTCATCATGCAAAACTTAGTTTTAACTTTCTTCTTTAACACTAATCCTTTAGTAATCTAACTTCATATACAACACATGATAACTCACACTATTATGCAAGACTCTTTATCATTATCAAACTACTAAGGATTTTTGCCTCAAGCATGAATAAGAACAAGAAGGAAAGATGAGGATATCAATTACCTTCTTAATAAACTCATTCTCCCCCGCTTAGGGTAAAGACATATTAAAGCTCTCATACTCCAAATTACCATTATGCCTCTCACAAGGTAGGAACAACACTAGCCTTAATTCATGCACATCAAGGTTAAACATCAACCTTACAAGTCAAGCATAACACATCCCTTTTGATTTTCAAGCCTAGACAAACACTATTAAACACCACCTTATTCTACTTTAGGTACCACTTAACTAAATCTAATATAACAACACTCCCTTACTAGGTATTCATACCACTTTTCAACCTTAGTGTAAGCCTTCACCACAACCTCAACCATATCACAAAAACAATTATTAAAACATTAACCACACACAAGATGGTTTCCCTCTACTTCTAAAAAATTTCCACATCCACTTTACATTCCTCAATTTACACCTTATAGCATTTCTACCATCATTGAACATAATCACAAGATAAATCATTTCCTCAAAAGGCATTTCATTCAATCACTTTAAATTTTACCATGCTTAGAACTACATTACCATAAAGATTCTCATCACAACACTTCCAATATCATAAATCATACCTAGCCTTGAATGGCATCAAATCACAATTTTAAAAACTTACCTTCATATTCACTTTTCCCCCCCTCAAACATAGAAGCATCTTCCCTTCCAAGCAATCACACCTAGAAGACCACTGGACAAGGGAACATAAGAGATAGAGTGGCCTTAGTGAGTAATGTTCTATGGAATGAATCAAAAGTAATGAGGAAAGGGAAACTCTCTCGTCCTATAGCCTCTTGTTTATGGATGTGTCGGGAATCACACCAATGATAATGATACTACAAGACATGTCTTGTGAGTCTTTTAGACCCTAAACTATTTCCCATAATGTTATGCTCTAATACCAAGTCTGTCACGACCCAAAAGCACCCCGTCGAAGTGAGGGAGAACCCATGGATCGTGGCAAGGTGTACTTGACCCTTTGGGGTCTTGTCAAGCCATTTAATTATCGTTCATTCCATAAGACAGGAAACCTAGTGTATCATTTAAAACTTTTCACGAATAAAATAATAACAACAAATCTTTCATAAATAGTTAAAGAATCTCACTGTCACAAGCCAACTTAAGACACGACATAATATCTTAGAAACACGTCTCTTTACATTGAAAAAAATACATATTAAGTCTTAATAAGAAAACTAGGAGACATAGACTATGTCCTCGAATATATGAGGACATAGAGAATCTTGAGAGAATAGACTTCCCAAGCTTCACCATCAAATCTCCAAAAGTTTCCAACCTATGCTTATAGAGCATAGAAAAGTATGGGGTTAGTACAAAACAATGTACTAAAAATGGCATATGCAAAGACATGTAAAAAAAGGGACATTTTAGTAAAATAACCTTTCATGCCAAATAATAAAAAAGGTTCATGAATTTAGAAGCAAAAAATCATAATGAACATCATTTAACACATGGAGAATTATTTCCAAAATTTTAAACCAAAGGAAGAAATTTACAGTAAGGTAACCAAAATTACAATAAGTAAATTTTGAACTTCATAGTGAAATAAAAGGACTCCAAAGTAGTGAACTTCCAAGGTATTGCCAATGAGGAGGTGAACTCATTTTCTTCGGAGTTTCCCTTACTAAGGTTAGTTTAAGACTCTCTAAGATAAGTCATGACATAAGTACGCATATGCCTCCCTCAATACACATTAAAGAGATACTTTAGACTACCTCTTTTTAATGTACTCACATTGGTAGAACAAGCCCCCACTCAATGGGAATACAATAGAAGAACACCCAAATACCACACCAAGACTTCCCTTTTGGAATTCCTACTTAGTTCAATGAGTAGATGGCATCCCATACCACCACCTACTCTAAGTAGTACACTATTTTATAAGGCTTGGCACCAAGACTCCCCTTTCGGAAGGTCCTACTTAGTGCAGTGAGTAGATAGCGTCCCATACAACCACATACCCTAAGTGGTATGTTATTTTAAGACTTTAATTATTGAATTCATAAAAGACTCTCCAAGACTCCCCTTTCTGAATGCCTACTTAGTGCAATGGATAAATAACATCCCAATCCACTACCTACCCTAAGCAGCACTCTCATTTAGAAGACTTAGCACATTTATTACTTTTGTGGGGATTATCTTAACCGACATAGACAATGAGAGCTAGACATGGAATAACGATACTAACCCCTATCGGATGAGGCATCCTTACTTGACTAGAGTAAGGTCATTCAATTAGCTTTTACATGGCTCGCCAAATAGCTACACATATGCGGGCGCATAGTTAAGGGGTAAGGAGATTGCTACTAAGTAACTCATTTCTACTAACGAGGAGCACACATCTAAAGGGGTACATTGGAATACAACATCTCAACTCACGAAATGTAACCACATCTTCTTCATACCCTTTTGGTGCTAGTCGTAACCCCCACGAATTCTAAACATTATGTACCATAGGTTAAGGATAACTAGTTAACACTACATCTCAACTCACGAAGGGAATTCATCCTCCTGCCTACCGTAGAATTCTCCTAGGATGTAGTGAGGTAGCTACTAAACACTTTATCTAAACTCACGAAGAGTGTCCACCTCAAAACTCCCCTATTTACTTTACTTAGATTCATGTATTCATTTAAATGTGTGTGTGTACACGTGAGCACACCTTGAATATAATCATCATTTCATTTATATCACATTCTATACATGCTTTAGACCTTCATTAAACAAAATTACACACTTTACATGCTTCACATAATCATAAACTTCATTTAGGCATAATTTAAGTCAAATATCCGATTCAAAGCTTCATAATACACAACACAAGAACCATCTTCATTAACACTTCATTTGACAAAATAGGCCTTCAAATCAACACTCACATTACATACTAAGTATAATCAAGTGCATCAAATAAACACCTCCACGAAAAAGGTGGACCATACTTCTCAAGAACATTTTATAATTAAAACTTAAACATCACAACCAACTTACCCTTTAATCAAAGTTTCCATCACCTTTAGAATTTTAATAGATAATTCATTATATATTAGACCTGAGGGCTGTAGCTAAAAATCTATAATAACAAATGTAATGCAAACCTCAAAGACTACAAAACTAAACTCATTAAACCCATTTCTTAAGCCAACATTTGATGAAAAGCTTTAAAATTTTTTCATTGAAGTTTCAACATTGAAATAATAAACTAAAATAACAAATATCATTATTAAGTCATTTAAAACGTATTCATGCAAGATCCATATTTAGAGTTGAAGCTCGAAGAAACTAGGGTTGAAAACCCTTTTTCTGAAAATCTATTAGAAAGGACTCCTTGCATTTAAGTGAGTTCAAGGATGGATACCATACCTTAATTAAGAGAAACAACAATTATTTTTATGAAGAACATGCCAAACAACAACCCTTGTAGCTATTCTTGTCTTCTAGCTTCCAAAGAGACTTGAGAGAGAGTTCTAAGGGAGGGGGGTTTTGGGTTTTAGTAAATGAGGTTTAAAAGTAGATCTTAGGGTTTGAAACATATTATTATATCTAATAAAAACTTCCTAGGTTCATGAAACACTTGGGGTGAATTTAGAAAACACCCCAAGCCTTCACAAGAAAGGACAAATTTTGGCAGGTTTCAGACAAGACCTAACAAACGAAACATTTGTCCATTGAGGGACATTTGATGATGGTTTGTTGGTTGATCATGAAGCTTTTAAACTTGCAGGACTATTAGGTCGAATCGACATACTAAGACGACCGGCCGTTGGTTGAACTATTGGCCGTCGTTTGGTCTCGTTGGTGGAAACTGCCTAGGCAGTTTTAAATCTTGGGCTCTTCTCTAGGGTCCTTTGTGCGTCCTAGGTGGGGTCGTATTCGGAAGTTAAACCCCTTACAGAATTCAAGGAAAAAAACACGTAAAACTAACTCAAACACCTCAAGACGCAAGAACACTTTCTAAGGTCTGTCTTTCGAACGTCATGAACGTTCTTGGACGTTTGACCTCGAAACTTCACAAAAATTCACAAATTGCGGAATAAAACTAATGTAACTCATTTTAACATAAAATTATCTCAACAAATAATCAGGAACCTCTAGTTAACCTTAGTTCCTTTTAGGGCGTTACATTCTCCCCCACATGGAATAACATTCGTCCTCGAATGGCACTAAAACATAATGACAATCAAGGACTACATTATAAACATATAAAACATTAAAACCATGAGCAAACACACTTAAAATCAAAGCATCAACTAGCAAGGAGCACAATTTCTTAATTTCACACATTAGCAACATAGGCACTTTAGCAAAACTTTCACCTTTCTAAATCTTATCTTATCATTCACTTATGGAGAAGTACCTTCTCAAACATTAGAATTTTGATAGACATCATCTCTAAACACATTGAAACCATTGTTCATGAACATCAAAACTTTACTGTGTCACATGCTTAAAAATTCTATAATGCACCTTTCAAGAAATTTTAACAAGAATTCATGACAAAATAAGATATAAGACCATTCTAACTTACTCCAAAGAGAGTTCGCATGTTACACTAAGTGAAATGTGAGAGTAGCATACCATATGACCACTCCAACTCAGTGATCCTTGAGGATTCTCTTGGTCTAAGTACACTTCATGCAATTCTACTCATTATTCATCATGCAAAACTTTGTTTTAAGTTGCTTCTTTACCATTAAACATTTAGTCATGTAAGTTCGTATAAAACATATAATAACTCATACTATTATGCAAGACTCTTAATCATTACAAAAGTACTAAGGATTTTGGCCTCAAGATTGAATAAGAACAAAAAGGAATGATGAGGATATAAACTACCTTCCTACTAAACTCATTCTCTCTCACTTAGGGTAAATACATCTTCAAGTTCTCATACTACAAAGTACCATTATACCTCTCATAAGTTTGGACTCACACTAGCCTTAATTCATGCACATCAAGGCTAAACATCAACCTTAGAATTTAAGATTAACATTTGCCTTTTGGTATTCAAATCTAGATAAACTCTCTTACACACAACCTAATTCAACTCTTAGGAACAACTTAACTCAATCTGATGAAAAAAATACACCCTTACTAGGGATTCATACCACATTTCAACCTTAGTGTAAGCCTAAACAACAACCTCAACCAAATAACAAGAACAACTACTAAAACATTAATTACACAAGAGGGTTGCCCTCTACTCCGACAAAATGAACATTACTCAAATTTAAACCGTATAGCATTCCTACAATCATTCAACATAATCACAATATAATTTATTTCCTTTCAAAGGCACTTCATTCGATCACCATAACTCTTACCATGCTTAGAACTACATCACCATAAAGTTTCTCTTTACAACACTTTCAATCTCATAAATCGCACCTAGCCATGAATGACATTACATGACAACTTCCAAAACATACATTCATATCTATTCTTCTACAAACAAAACCTAAATTTACCTTTTCGCCCCCAAAAACTTACAAACATCTTCCCTTCCAAGAAATCACACCTAGAATATCACTAGACAAGGAAACATAAGAGATAGAGAGGCCTTACAAAATTCAATTCTAAGGCATGATTCAAGAGTAATGAAAAAATTGAAACTCTATCTACCTATATCCTCTTATACATGGATGTGCCGCGACTCACACCAATTACCAAGATACTACTAGACGTGGCTTGTGACAATTTTAGAACCTAAACTATTTCCCATAACCTTATGCTCTTGTACCAAGCCTGTCACGGCCCAAAAGCACCCCCTAGAAGCTAGGGAGAATCCGTTGATTGTGCCAAGGCGCACTTGACCCTTTGGGGTCTTGTACAAGACCCTTAACTATCCTCCATTACATAAGACATAAAAACAAGTGCAGAATCGAAAACGTTTCATGAATAAAATAATAAAAGGACATTTTTCAAAAATACCTAAAGAATCTCATCGTCACAAGCAAACTTAGTAAACGACATATGTATTAGGGGCACAACCCTTTTCATCGAAAGAAAATACATGATAAGTCCTAATAATAAAACTAGGAGACATAGACTATGTCCTCAAATATATGAGGATATATTGAACCTTGAGAGAGTAGATTTCCAAAGCTTCACCTTAATAAATCCTAATGCTTCAAGCTTGTACTTATAGAGTATAAAAAAGTATGAGGTTAGAATATAACAATGTACTAAGTATGGCATATGCAAAAACATGTAAAAAGGGGAATTTTAGTTAAATAACCTTTCATGCCAAATAATAAAAACATTCATAAATTTAAAAGAAAAACATAATAAGGAACATTATCTAACACATAAAGAATGATTCCACAATTTTAAACCAAAGAAGCAATTTACAGTAAGGCAACAAAGACTACAATAAGTTCTTTTTGACCTCTACAATGAACTAAAATGACTCCAAACTAATGAAGTTCCAAGGTATTTCCTATGAGAAATTTAACTTATTTTCGTAAGAGTTTCCCTTACAAAGGTTATCGTAAGACTCACTAAGGTAAGACATGAAGGAAGTACACATATGCCTCCTTCAATACACACCAAAGCGATCCTTAAGAGTACCTCCTTTTTGGTGTACTCACCTCGGGAGAACAAGCGCTCACTCAATGGATATACAATAGAAGTAAACCCAAATAATACACCAAGACTTCCCTTACGGAATGCCTACTTAGTGTAATCAGTAGATGTGGTCCTATACCACCACCTATCTATGTAGTACATTCAATTAGAAGGATTAGAGAACAGACTCCCCTTTCGGAAGGTCCTACCCAATGCAATGAGTAGATAGTGTCCCATACAACCACCTACCCTAAGTAGAACGTTTTTTATGAGACTTAGTTCATTCATTTCATACACGACTCACCAAGACTCACCTTTCAAAATGCCTACTAAGTGAAATGGATAAATAGCGTCCCATTCCACTACCTACCCTATGTAGCACACTCATTTACAAGACATAGAACATTCATTACTTTTTTGGGGATTACGTTTCTTTTGAGATCGTAATCGTACCAACGGACGTTCTTGGTCGAGTGCTCCATCCGCCGGAAGGCGAGATAGGACTTTCATTGCCCATTGGTGGACAGGAAACAGTAACCTTTGTTTTTTACGTAATTACATATTGCAAAGATACGTCTCTTACCACCTCCCTCTATCACTTGAGCTAACCTTCCCGTTGCTAACGGAACACCCTTGTAAGCCCCCAAAAGAGAACTAAAGTAGGGGCCTACAGACTTTTTCAGAAAGAGTTTTAAAAAGCTACAATTTTTTTTGACTTACTTTTCTTGTTGCATAATTCAGATAGATAGAAGGGATAATGCCGCTGTTAGAACACCACAATATTCCTCTTTTTGGGGTTAATGTTCTCAACGGTGAATCGATCATTCGATATCCTTTTCCTAAAAGACCAGAAATCCTGCCTTTCGGCATTGCGATAAAGTGTTGACAGAGCAGAGTGAAAGGCACCACATCGAGAGAGAGGGCTGGGGAAAGACCCGGACATTGAGAGGCGGACAAGGAGGTTATATCGCTCTAAAACAGGTACTGATAACGAACCACAAGCCCTAGCTTTTAAGCCGAAGAAAGAAGCAATCATACCCCTGGAACAGAAATATATTGCACTTCAAAATAGTTACTAGAAGCACTGCAAGCGCACTTCCTATCTAGGCAAACCAAACCCGAAAAAGCACCTCCCCCCCGGCTAGCCTTGCAAAAGCGGGTGTGCGGGAGAACAGAACTGAGCATCAAGGCTGCAAGACAGAAGGAAGGTTCCCGCGTGCAGGAAAGCTTTTTCACATGCTTAACAAATGCAAGTAGACTTTTCTCTGAGCCCCCAGGGGTAGCAAAGCTAGCTCTTCGTATCATTGGCATTGGGCAGGTGAACCTGGCTACACAACAACTCTGACTCTAGCAGAGGATCTAGTTCCACAACAATCCGCTTATCTTATATAAGATAATATATAAACTTAGCGTACCTACAATCGCTTGCTTGATGGCTCTCTTGCTTTAGCTACTTACTCTATAGGTAAGACTTTCATGAATGGCATGCTCGCGTGCCTTGTTGCCCCGGATGACCAGCCCACTTTGTATCATGACATTCCTTTTAGAAGAGTGCTTGATAGAGACCTTAACGCTAGGGATAAGGCCTTTCTTTCATAACCAAATGAAACTGTCTAAGGTGAGGATCCAAGACTGATGGGTACAGAATCCGGTGGTACTTTTTATTGATCACAAATCGCTTGTTATCGCGCTGTACTCCTTTTGCAAGATCAGCTCTTAGATGCGAAAAATCAAATGATGAAGGGGGAAATGAANACAAGGAGGTTATATCGCTCTAAAACAGGTACTGATAACGAACCACAAGCCCTAGCTTTTAAGACTCTAAACTCAAATAAAAAATAATGAACCTTCAACCTCAAATTCCTATTTGAACAACTTTTTATTGGTATTGATCCATTTGAATCATTACTAAACTAAAATAGCTTACTCAATATCGACGATTGCTTATTCATAGGCTATTATGAGTTCAAGACAAGCCGCTATGGTGAAATTGGTAGACACGCTGCTCTTAGGAAGCAGTGCTAATGCATCTCGGTTCGAGTCCGAGTGGCGGCATACTATCTTCTAAAAAGGATAAATAGATCTTATAATGAATTCAATTCCCAATTTCCATTTTAGAATTATGTAATTAAGGGACTCTTCTTTTTAAAGATTTTTTATGATATTTTCAACCTTAGAGCATATATTAACTCACATTTCCTGTTGCAGCTGCTACCGCAGTTTTCTTGATCTACCCAATCGGTCATGGAAGTTTTTCTGATTGTATGCCTCTAGGAATCTCTTGTACTTTCAATTTCATGATTGTTTTTTTACGTTACTGTGTGTTCCGTATAGAATTCTTTCTATGATTTCTGTGTGGCTGTATACATCTAACCATTGTTGGCATTCGTTTATTTTTTGTAGTATTTCTGTAACGGGTTTTGTATTGGCTTTCTTTTTGCTCCTTGCTTTTTCTCCAATGCTCAAGATTTCTTCCTTTGAGAATTCTCCCCATACGTGGGGTTCCTTATCGTTCTTGGTGACATACCCAATGAGGTAAGCAAATCCTTTGTGAAAGGTTACATTACACTGTCTTCCTTCGAACTGACTAAAGGCTTCCCTTATTATTTTGGTTGCATTGTTCTTGGAAGCGCTGAAGTTTTTTACTGCGATGTGTATATGCCACCCTTCGTTTTGATGTTTTTCTTTAGGTAAATCCATGAACTCTATTGGATTATTCCTTCTGACTAAGCATATGAACCATGAATTGTCTTAATAAGATAATTCAATCAATCCCTTGTTTTGAAAGAACTCTTCAAGGACCAAACTGTCCCTTTCGTTCATACTTCATATAAATAAATCGAAAACCCCAGAGTATATCTTTCCACGGATCGAAGGAAAAAAGACAGTTCGATCGAATATTTAACCGACATAGACCATGAGAGCTAGACATGGAGTCCCGATATTAACATCTATCGGATGAGGGATCCTCACTTGCCTAGAGTAAGTTCATTCTCTTAGCTTTTACATGGCTTGACCAATAGCTACTAAATAACACATTCTCTACTAATAAGGAGTACTCATCTAAAGAGGTACAATCTAATACAACATATCAACTAAGGAAGTGTAACCACATCTTCTTCGTACCCTCTTGGTACTAGACATAACCTCCACAGATTCTAATAATTATATACTATAGGTTAAGGATAACAATTGAACACCACATGTCAACTCACAAAGGGCATTCATCCTCCGACCTATCTTTGAAAACTCCTAGGATGTAGTGAGGTTGCCACTAAACATTTCATCTCATCTCCCGGAGAATGTCTACATAAAAACTCCTCTATTTACTTAACTTAGCTTCATACATTTAGTTAAGTGTGTGTGTGTACATGTGATAACACCTTGCATATAATCATCAATTCATTTATATCAACTTTTCTACATTTTTTAGACCTTCATTCAACAAAATTACACACCTTACATGCTTCACATAATCATATACTTCATTTAGGCATAATCTAAGTGATATACTCAATTCAAGCTTCATAATACACAACTCCAGAACTATCTTCATTACCACTTCATTCTCATATTAGGAATTCAAATCCACACTAACATTACATAATAAGTATAATCAAGTTCATCAAGTAAATTCCACCACCAAGAAAGTGGACCATACCACTCATGAAAATTTAATAATTAAAACATAATCAACACAACCAACTTACCATTTAATCTAAGATTCCATCACCTATATCATTTTACTAAATATTTCATCATAAATTATCGTTTAGGGCAGTATATGAAAGTCAATAACAACATAAGTAAAGAAAAGCTCAAAGAATACAAAAATAAACTCATTTTGCCCCTTTCTTAAGCCGACATTTAATGAAAAGCTTTAACATGTTTTGCTTGAAGTTTCCCCATGAAAATCATAAAATAAAATAATAAATATCATTATTAAGTCATTTAAATTGTTTTCATGCAAGACCTATATTTAGAGTTCAAGATAGAGAAACTAGGGTTTAAACCCTTTTTTTTATAAAATCTATTAGAAGGGACTCCTTAAATGTACGAGAGTTCAAAGATGGACCCATACCTTGGAAAAGAGAAATTCCAATGATTTTAATGAATAACTTAGCCAACCACTACCCTCCAAGCTATTCTTGCCTTCGAGCTTCCAAAGAGACTTGAGAGAGAGTTCTACGGGAGAAGGCTTTTGGGTTTTAGGAAATTAGGTCTTAGTGTTTGAAACGTATTATTATATCTAATAAACCCTAAAAATAACTCCCTAGGTTCATAAAATACTTGGGGTGAATTTAGTAAATACCCCAAGCCTTCACAGGAAAGGACAACTTTTGGCTGGCTCTTAGACAACACCTAACCAACAGTCCATTTGTCCATTGACAAACCGTTGATTATTGTTCTTTGGTTGAGCCTACAGCTTGAAAACTTGTTGTAACAATCAACGGATAAAGACGACGGGCCGTTGGTTCACCTACTTGCTGTAGTTTGGTCTAGTTGATCAACACTACCTAGGTAGTTTTGGGTCCAACTTTTGGGTCCGTCTCTAAGGCCCCTTGTGGGTCCTAGGTGTGATCATATCCGGACATTAAGCCCCTAAACAGTCTAGGTCTTAGGAACATCTCACACAAAGCTCAAGCAAAATGAACACGTTAAACTCACTAAAACACCTCAAGATGCAAGAACACTTTATAAAAACTTTATTCTTTGTCATGAACGTTCTTGGACGTTTAACCTCCATATTTCACAAACTGCCTGAGAACACTAATGTAACTCATTCTATATTAAAATTAACTCAAGAAACAATCGTGAATACCTAGTTCACCTTAGTTCGTTTTAGGGTGTTACAACACCAATACATCAATACCTCAAAAAAACAATACTTATCCATAATAATACATAATTAATGACAT
Organism: Solanum pennellii; assembly: GCF_001406875.1. Taxonomy (NCBI): domain Eukaryota; kingdom Viridiplantae; phylum Streptophyta; class Magnoliopsida; order Solanales; family Solanaceae; genus Solanum; species Solanum pennellii. The sequence continues at coordinate 39,075,852 of NC_028646.1, read as the reverse complement.
GAATTAATAGACTAACTTTTTATCATCACATTGTATTTAATATTCATTCATAATCAACCAATTTCCATTAAATTTTGAAGATTAGAGGAAGACACGGGTTCATGAAGAAAAAAACATATGGAATAAACTTAAAATCATCAATAAAACCTTAGTTCATTAATATAAATTCATTAAAAAAGTTTTAACAATGAAACCATTCTTAGATTAGAAAGTAGGTTTTTGACTCTTTTGAAAAGCTTTGAAATCCCTTTTGGATTTACTCCTCGAATGAATTATTAATCAAGGACGAAGGATCTTGGTAACTTCTTAGATGAGAATCCATGAAAATAACTTGAACACCTTAAAGATATTGAGTTGAAACCTTGAGTTCATCCCCACAAATTAGTTTCCTTGTGAGTATTTTCGGGAAGAATGGTTTCTAACTTTAACATCTCTGAAATAATAAAATAAAAAATGCACTATAAACATTTTAAAACTACTAAAGTACCTAAAAACATAAAGTAACCGTCAATACCCTTTAATATATCTAGGTTGCATATTCCAATTCATATCTCACTTGGCTGAGATTGTACCGATTGCAGGTCGTGACTCACAACAACCAATCATGGACTGATGATGAGACCATTATCCAAATTATAATTCCTTGGTTTTTATAATAGAATGGTCATTTGTTGTCTTGAGGTACGAAGGGAATCCATAAATCGTCGATGGACCTATCAGACGTGAACCCCATCCATAGGTGATATCCTTTTGGTGAACTCTATTGATTCAAGGGGGTCTATTGATTAGACATAGGACCTTCCTCGAGGACCCTAGACGCATAAGACCTAAACACGATACTCTAAGTACAAGAGTACCTTCTATAAGTATTAACCCTAAAATGACATACAAAAATTCAACGACAAGACACTAGGACTAGTTCAAATGAAGACCTTACGGACGTCATTTTCATTACTTGATGTTTGATATTAAAAAACATTAAACAAAACTCCAAAACTCATTTCATATAATTTTAATTAACTTACAACCACAAACACACTGTACGTAAGTATAGTTCTTCTTATTAAATTTAAGGGTCATTACAAGCATTGAACAATTGATAGGGTCCACTAGGCCCATCCTTAAGACATCGGGAACTTTGATAGGCCTTGATCTATACGACGGACCATGTTGGTGTCCATAGTGTTGAGACCAGTAGACCCCCACTAACTTGTCCCAAAACAACCCAGTTCTATGTAGAGACCAAGGGTATCGTCATGGTCTTTTGTTGTACCCATGGACTGTGGGAGGGTCCGCTGAAGTTAAGCTAGTAGGCTTCCCTAGTCACAAATTTAGGCTACTACACAAAGTGAAGACCACATACACTTTCATGACTTATCGTTCTACACACGGTTTGTGGGAGGGTCACTGGTCCATACCTCTATGATTTCAGTACCAAGTCAAGATAACAACCAACTACACTGCCTATGGTCCCTTTTATTGTTCGTAATGGTGGCCGTAGTCAGCTCGTCTGCAAATTTAGGTAAGGTTTATTTGGATATTTTCCTATTTCATTAAACTTTTAAACCTCGTACTTTAACTCTAACTATTGTGGTTTTGGTCATGTTTAGCTTAGAAACAAAACTACAACTTATATAAGTCAAATAATTAATAAAACTTAGAGAAGTTACAGCTTCAAAGGAGAAAAGAGGTAGAGAACCCTTGTTTTACGATGCAACAAGATTTAATTATTTTGAGCCCCAAAATTGAAACATTTCTTTGTAGAATTTTTCACCATGTATATAGACATTCGCTAGATAATTTTCCATTAGGTGTCTAGAATTTAGATAGTTTCTTGATTCTTTTATTATTAATAGACCTAAGGTTTGTAGAATAACAACACGCTATCATGAATTACTTATGTTTGTGTCCCAAATCAGATTATTATGTTATGACTCATTTTATTACATAAATTTCAGAACCCTAACTATGTATTTCATTATGTTTACACTTTCATGGTCAGGTTATTCAGCAATACATGCCTCAATTATTAACACATCATTATTAGATTAACTATTACATTCTCTATTTGCATGTTAAGTTTTGAGCTATCAAGTAATATAGAAACTTAATGCTAATGTGTCAAATACTTAATCTATTGAGAGTATCATAATAAGTAGTGGCACTATCATGAGTCACCTATATAGTCCTATATCTACGAGCTACATAAGCTGTAAGTTCCTGTTGGCATCATTTAAGTTATTAGTCCAGTAGGCCTCTAAACCTTTGACCGAGTGATTGGGTCTTCTCGTTGGGGTATATACATCGGATTCCACATTTAGATGATGTGGTTTTTAGTCATGCATTAGTAGCTCCCACACTATATTGAGAGTGTATTCTGTTTACCCAATTATAGTATTTAGTCTAACCATGTTATAACTTGGTCGTTGCATTTGGTATAGTTATGTTCTCTATTTTTTATTCCTTATCATGTGAAGATTATGTTATTGGTTTGCTCTGTTTTATTTTATTTCATCTTAACTCTATCTTTCATGTTCACTACTTCCCAAGTATAGACACATAATTTTTGCTACATTTCTATTAATGTAGGTTCAAGTCCTTAGTAGTTAGATCATGCATAGATCGGTTCCTTATATTCACTTCAGCAATATCAGTAGTGAGTCCTAATTCTTTTGACACTAGTGACATGTTTAACTTTATCTCTTTTAGTCTTTAGTTTATGTTTTTCTAGATCTAGTTAGGGAATGTCCCAGCCTTTTTAGTCTGTATATGCTTATTTCAAACATAGTCAGAATCAACTTAATTTTTGTGTTTTATATTTCAATTCTATCAAGCAATGATATTCAATATCCTGTTTTTAGTATATCAGTATTAACCTATAATTTCAAAACTTCGTTATAAATTATTTTCCGCACAACCTTACTATTAACTTTATCTAAAGTATACTCATGATTTGCCAACACAATTAGCTTAGCGCTACTCATGATCCTAGGCTCCATGTCTACGTATAGGGGGTAGCCTCGGAGTGTGACAAACTTAGTATCAGAGAGATAGGTTTAAGAGTCCGAGGATGTCTTAAAAGTCACACCAGATAGAGTATCTTACATAGGTGTCTAGTGTGCACCACACCTAATAAGTGGGAGGCTAAAAAGAGTTTTTATTAAAAAGCATTACTTTCTTGTAACACTTATTATACGTAAGGTGTGATCTAATTCCATTCTAACTCGACTCTTAACATTTTAGATCATGCCTCCTCATAGAGCTAATGCCAGGAATGAGTCTAGTCTAATCCCTGACTAAGAAGTCTTAAATGCAGAGTTCTGGAATTCCATTGACATGCTGCCTCGTATTGAGAAGAATCAACATGCTCCAGTTGTGAAAAATTCTAATGTTGTGTCATTTGCAAATAGAGTTTGGAATTTTTATAGGATTAATTAGGCAGAGTTTTTGGAATTGCAAGTAGGAGAAGTTCCGAATAACATCATTGATATGGTCAAGCAATTACTTGAAGTGATGCATGAAACAGGGAATGATATGGTTGATTTAGCATCTTAAAAACCTAAGGATGTGGTTCATATCTAGTATACTTAGTGGAAATAGAACAAGGGTACATATGCTTGTCATATCATTGTGGATTGCTTTAGTTTGAGCTTTCTAGATGGGTTTTTCCAAGAGAGTTAAGAGAATAAAAAAACTCATGAATTACTAATTTAAGGCAAGGTTTCATGATAGTATAAGAGAATGGGATCAATTTTAGCCAACTCTCTAGGTATGCACCTCACATGGTTACTAATTCAATGTCTTAGAAATTAAGTTTCGTTATAGAGTGAAACATTTGGTGAACACAAAGTACATGATTGCTATGTTGGTGGGTGATATGAACATCTCTAGGGTCATGACTCATGATTAGTAAGTTGAGGGTAATAAGCTTATTGAACAGGAGAAGGAAAATAAGAAGGCTAGGACTTGAAGCTATAAGTATTTTAAATAGTAATCAGGTTCTGGAAATCGCTTGCAAGGTCTGTAGAAAATATCAACTCCAGCGCCTTCATCACCTAGTGTTGCATCCTCCATGTTTAGATGAGAACAGAAAGGTAGGGCATCTTGATCTAAGTCAAAGGGAAGTATTTTTTTTTGCCAAATCCTACTCAACTTGGCCTAAGTGTTGTAAGAACAAATTGGATAGAGTAACTTGCAAGAAATAAATGATGTTCTTGGTGTTGTCTGTCTAGTGACAAGTTGAGGTATTATCTTTCTAAAAAGGGTCAAAGAGGAAATAATGGTTGAGCTCATTCTAAAACATTAGCAGCACCAACATGTCACTCAACACAGCAGGATAACTCATTTGGTATAGGTGGGGATAGCGCCAAAACATGCTTTATGCTCTTTAGACTATCCAAGAACAACAAGATTCTCTTGATATAAACATTGGTAGGTAAGGAGTATTTGACCTTTATGTTTATGTATTTTTAGATAGAGGGGCTACGCTCTCCTTTGTAAATCCTTATATAGCAGTTAAGCTATATGTTAATCTAGAAGCTCTCTTAGGACCATTGTTTGTCTCTACTAGAGTCGATGACTCGGTTATATCTAGATGTGTATACGTAAATTGCCCTATCACAATCTCCTAGAAAGTAACCTCAACAAATATTTTAGAGTTAGAAATGGTAGACTTAGATTTCATTCTAGGCATGGATTTGTTATATACCTGTTATGGTTCAATATATAATAGAACAAGGATTTTTTGTTTTTACCAAATAATCCCATCTTAGAATTGAAGGGAAGTAATTTAACGTCTATGGGTCGATTTATTTCTTGACTGAAGGCTGCAAAAAATATTTCTATGAGTTATCACTATAATATCATTCGAGTAAAGTATTCAAACTGCCAAGCCCTAACTCTTCAGTCAGTTCCAATGGTTAATTAGTTTCAAGAAGTGTTTCGAGAAAATCTTGTTCGAGTTTCTCCTGAAAAAATTGACATTGGAATTAATTTCCTTCAGGATACCCAACAAACTTTTATTCCTTATTATATAATGGCTCTATCATAGCTTAAAAAGTTGAAAGAGCAACAAAAATACCTTCTAGATAATGGCTTCATTAGACATAGTATATCGCCGTAGGCTGTAGCAGTATTGTTCATCAAGAAGATAGATGAGTCTCTTTGAATGTGCAGTGCATATATTTAGTTAAACAAGTTCAAAATATTGAATAGGTATCCCATCCCCAAGATTGATGAATTTTTTGACAAAATTTTTGGTTAAAGTTAACTCTCAAAGATAACCTCAGATAGGTTTATAATTAGCTCAGAGTCAAAGATATTAACATTAGTTAAGACAACTGTTAGAACTCAGTATGGTCACTATGAAGTTTTAGTGATGACATTTTGGCTAACCAATTCTTCTACATCTTTCATGGATTTGATGAACAAAGGGTTCAAAAAGTAATTTTACTTATTCATTATTATTTTCATTGATGATATCCTAATATATTCTAGAATTGAGGAAGAACATCTGAGTCATCAGAGGGTTCTCCTACAAAATATCAATAATCGTGAAATAATTTCTTTGTTTAACAAGTGCGAGTTTTGTTACAGTAAGTGGGTTTCCTGAGGCAAATAATATCCAGCGAAGGGATCCGACTAGATTCCTTGAAAATAGAATAAGTGAAATAAACGCCAAGAACTACCTCTCGAACAGATATCACAAGTTTCTTGGGTCTAGAAGGTTATTATAAAAATATTGTGCAAGGATTTTCATCAATACTCTCCACTGTCTAAGTGGACTTAGAAAGAGGTCATGTTTTAGTGCTCAGATTATTATGTGAAATGTATCAATGAATAAATAAATATGTTGATTAAAACTCCTATTTTTACTCTCCCAGATGGTTCACAGACTTGTGTGATTTATTTTGATTCATGCAGAGTCGGCCTAGGTAGTTTGTTGATGCAGCGTGGTAAGGGTATAGCTTGTGCTGCGAAACAACTTGAGGTGGATGAGAAGAATCATCTAACCCCTGATCTCTAGCTTACAAAATTAGTGTTTGCACTCAAGATATTGAGACACTACTTGTATGGTGTTTACAGACCATAGGAGCCTTCAATATGTGCTCACCTAGAAAGAGTTGAATTTTTGCTAGAGAAGATTGATTGAGATCCTCAAGGATAATTACATGACTGTGCATTACATCCTTTTAAGGAAATTAATATGTTGTAGCGTATACCCTTAACAGACTATTTATAGGTAGTGTACAACCTGTTGAAGAAGAAAGAGATGATCTAGCAAAGGACGTTCACAGGATTTCTTTCTTAGGAGTTTGTTTTATGAGCATATTCGATGGTGGTATGATTGGATAAAATTGATTTAAATCTTTATTTGTTTAGGAGGCTATGGAAAAACAAGACAATTGTATGATATTATTTAAACTAGAGGGTGCAGTCTATCACCAAAGATTTAAGGTTTTCTCCCAACGAGGAGATGATGTTCTTCACTATTTTAGTTGATTTTGTGTTCCTTATATGGTGAGTTGAGACAGCTGATTCTTGCAATGACCAATAATTCCAAATATTCTATTTATCCAGGTGCCACTAATATGTAACATAATATGTGATAAGTCTTTTTGTGGAAAGGCATTAAGAGGAATATAGAAGATTTTGTGGCCGAGTGCCTCAATAGTAAGCAAGTGAAAGTACAAAATAATAATAAAGAACTTATGAATCAAGATATTAACTTTTCTACTTAAAAGTGTGAAATGATCAATATCGACATTGTTAAAGTGTTATCTCATACTCGTAGAAAACATGACTCTATATGGGTGATAATTGAATGAGTCATTAAGTCTTCTCGCTTTTTGGTAGTCAAGACACACATTTGATGTAGGACTATGCCAAGCTTTACATTAATGATATATTCAGGTTTAATGGGGTTTCTTTGTCTATAATCACAAATACAACTCCCCCTTTTACCTATTATTTCCGGAATTCATTTCAGAAAGGTCTTGGTACTCAAATAAAAGTTACCATTTCATTTCATCTCCAGACAAATGATAAGGTAAAATGTACCATTTAATCCTTCGAAAAATTCTTAGAGCTTTTGTGATCAACTGCAAGGGTTTTGGGATGATCCTATTCCTCTTATCGAGTTTGCCAATTATAATAGCTACCATTCGAGCATTGAAATGGCCTCTTATGAGGCAATGTATGGGTGTAGTTATACATCTACAATTTGTCTGTTTGAATTAGGTGAAAAAGACTTGATAGGAATAGATTTATTCCATTGTATTATTGTCACAACAAGGAAGCACCCCCTAGAACTAACATGGCGTACTTGACCTCTTGGAAGCCTTATACAAGCTCAAAGTTATCATTCATCGCATTGACATAGTAAATTTAGTGGAAAAGTTAAAACTTTTCATATTTAATCGTATTCTAGAAACATTACCTCATATACATATAAAATATAATTCATAATAAATATATATACTCGAAGTATCTTTTACATCTTAGACTCAATAACATTAGAATACTTTAGGGACACGACCCTTAAAACATAAACATAAGTAAAATATTTAAGACTTTGTAGTAAACCATAACATAGGAAATCCTTGGACTTAAGGATTTCTTTCCTTGACCTTGCGAAAAACAAATCAAGCTCCTCAATCATATAAACATCCCTTTAATCATCCATAACCTACACTTTGTGTAAAAATTAGAGAATCATGAGATTAGTACAAGAATGCACTAAGTATGGCAACCATGCAAAAACATGCATTTCAAAGGGACATTTTCTTGAAATAACATTTTTATCATTCACATACTTCATATAAGCATATTCAATATCTAAATATTTCATAATATCACCAATTGAATATATTACATATTTGAGTCACTTTACAGTGAGCTCAATTCTTTTAACAGTGAACTATAATCCTTGTTTACTAAAATTTATTAGATATTGTTCTACCAATATTTCGCATTAACTTGTTGAAAAGTGTAGGTGGGATATGACATGTATAGTGCCTTTAGAAAGTGTGGTTGTGAAGAATAATATTTCTTATGAAGAAGCGCCAATAGATATTCTTGACTTTTAGGTTTATAGGTTGAGAAATAAAGAAGTCCCTTCAGTGATGGTTTTGTGGACGAGTCAGTACATAGAGGAAGCTACTTAGGAAGTAATAGAGGCCATAAAGTCCTTGTATCCCCATCTGATTACTTCCTATTCCTTTTAACATGTAGGTAATCTATTTAATTGTGCTTAAATTTTGTCTTAGCATCTGATTCTTTTAGTTGTTCATGCATTTCGTTATATTTGTATGTTCATGGGATTCAATTCGATTAGATATAAATTTCTACAATTTGGTGGTAAGGACTGTAGCATCTTCCCTCCATACTCTTCTTATTTAGACTTTATTCTAGGATAGATGTTCCCAAGGGTGAAATATTGTAGAAACTCGGATTTTAAGAGGCTACAAAAATACTTCTTTCTAAGACCTAGTGCCACAACCACGAAAGCCACTAACATTCCAAGATGTAACACCCGTCCGTAAGTGAAGGCCTCTTATTTGTAACCAAATGTTGATAGTCTCTTATCCTACCTACAATAGACCAGGATAGTCTAAGGTTGGACCTACGAACTTTAGGTTTGACCGTAGGTAAGAGTCAATACAATTGAAGGGAAATGGTTTTTTGGGTAACTTCAAATGGTTATATATTTTTCCACATAGTGAATTAGCTGGCCCATGAGCTATCAAATTAAACTTCATGAAAACCTCTTTCAAACACAATTGAGCTTTCTCAAATCCTATAAAGTAATCCTAGCTAATGAAACACATATGGTGCTTTCGAAAGCATCATCTTAACATGCGTAGTAGTTGACACTAGTGAATATGAGAACTACATTTCATTTAGACACCATGACCTATACTACTTGTAACATGCATGTAAAGTGAGTATGTGTGTACATTGGTCAACATGATCAAGTAATGGCTATAAAAATAATATTGAGGCAGCCACCCTCTTATACCATAATAGTCTTTCAAACGTAAACCACACAACACACAATAGCATAGGAGATAAGCAAACTTCAAATTACACTTAAGACTCCTAACTTGTGCTATTCAGGCATTCACGTAGGGGTACATATGTAAGAGATAATTAACCATTTAAATCATCAATGGAAGCACCTATTCTTTACCCTAACATGGATATACACATCTTTACACAATAGCCATACAACCTAAACCACAACTATAATAGGAAAGTAGTCACAAGCTTCACATAGTATCATCATAGGCACGTGTTCATTTATTCATCAATTTGCCTACATGGACATGGTAAACACATATTTAGATTGAATAAACACTAAAAAATACTACCATAAGTGGACCATATAACAAAATGCCATTCAAGGTTTCATCAACATCACTATAAAGAATTATAAAAGTAGAAGAGTAGAGGAATTCTTACCAATCCTTTAGCCTTTGGTCATCATTGACCATTAATACGATTTTATCGATAAATAAAGCAAAGGGCAGTAGCTTAAGTTACCATAATAATACATAAAGTTAAACATAAGCTACTACAAGGTCATGCTACAACTGGTAAAACATATCATTAACATGCTAGAATGTAGAAGGACATAGATCATCAACCAACTTCACTTGCAAGGTTTATGGATCATATTTCATCAAAAATATCAATCCAAGTAAGTAGATAATCATATACTTAGTCATATCGAAATCATGGTTAAAATACTTCAAGATCAAGCTACTATCTTAGGCATTAAACTATCGATTCAACGTAGAGTAGAGAGAATAGGCCATCTTATTAATTTTACCAAAGTATTAATAGTAAATAATATTCCATTAATAAAGTACATTCTAGGCAGTATCTAACTATATAGGAAATCAAGTCTTATTCATAACTTATTCACCTTAGAATATAGATCACATTACCTACATAACATCATGTAAGGCTTTGTTTAATTTGATAACCCAGAATTCAAAGCCACAATTCATCCATAATATAACGTAAAATAGTAGATATAAGCAACTCAAAGTAATCAAAGTCTTACAAAAATCGACTTAAAGCCAATCATTTAGTGAATACATAGATCATAGGCTATTTTTGTTTGATTCTTCATACATTGATTCACATGGGTAATTCATCAATGATTCACCATCAATATACAATGTAAACAGTATACATAATCATATTAACATAATTGAATCATAAATCGACATGCATAAGATCAAGATCATAAAGCCATACATAGGTTTAAATTCCAGTTTGTGAAAGATGCATGGGTTCATCATGTAATAGGATTGAAAATAAAGTTCAAATCAGTCGATAGTCATCAATACATTCATATCATGCTTTTGAAATCAATTTAACAAAGAATCCATGGAAAGGATGAGGAACAAGAACATGATCATGCGAAATCTTTTGAAAACATTGAGATTACTCTCTAGATTGAAGGATAACTGGAGATGAAGGATAATCATACCTTTATATACATTATAATCTCTCTAGTTATCCTGGCCATAGGTCATTCTACAGGTATATAAAGGTATGATTATCCTTTATCGAATGGTACTTAGCAAAGTTTTGGGTTGATACCTGCCTAATCTAAGTACCAATCAAGACCTCACCAACTGGCCGTTGGTTGGCCATCATTTGGTCCGTCAATTGACACTGCCAAGGCCTTGTCTCGACCAGCCATGGGTCCTTCTTGTGGGGCCTTTTTTGGGGCCGTTTAGAAGTCGTACCCTTATGTTTCCAACGTAAATAAAAACCTTAACAAGTTTTATAACTTCTACATAAGTTTCACCCTAAACAAACACTTGCAACTCGTCCAAACATGGTAGGCCCCATCAAGACACACATTGAGCGTCTTAAGGGCTATCTTTCAAACCCCTTGGACTTTCTTGACAGTTTGACCTCGAAAATTCTCTAAAATCCATATACCATCTTTAAGCATATTTATAACTCATTTTAATACTAAATAAGATCATTACACACAGTATATAAACACACATGAGGCACATAGGTGACTAGACATCGAACATTTTGGTCGTCCCTTGACGTTCGACTTCAAAATCTTTTCAAACTCTACACACTATTTCGTTGAAATATTATCAGTCATTTTATGATATTATAACATTATAAAAACATGTTAATCTCTAGAAACCCTATCTTATTTTGGGGTCATACAATTATGGAGAATAACTCATTAGAGATAGACTTAAAATAGAGCAGAGTCGTGAGAAGTCTTAGGAATATGTAAGGAGAAGGGAACTAAAGTTCCAAGTTGATGATTAGGTTTTCTATAAAGTTTCATCTATGAAAAGGGTGATAAGATTTGGAAAGAAAGAAAATCTCACTCCAAGACATGTAAGACCTTAAAATATTTTTAAAAGGATAGGCAATGTGGATTATGAGTTAGAGTTAACAGTAAAATTACCAGCAGTGCATCCAGTTTTCCATATCATACTGTTAAAGAAGTGTGTGGGTAATCTAGCATCACTTTGACATTAGAGAGTGTCATTGTGAAAGATAGTCTCTCTTATGAGGATGTATCCGTTGATATTCTTTATCATCATAATAGAAGGTTTTAAAATAATAATGTCTCTTCAGTCATGGTTTTGTGGAGGAGTCAATATGTTGACGTAGCTACATGGAAAGAAGAAGAAAAAGACATAAAAGGCCAACTCCTGCTTGAGTAATATTTCTGATCCCACTCCTGCTTGAGTAATAGTTCCTCTTCAGATTTTTAGTCATGAATGCATGAAATTAGTTTGTCATGAATGCATAAAATTAGTTATAGTATATTGTTGTTTAAGTTTGTACATGAATTTTCAGCATATTTATATGTTTTGGAATTCAATTCAGTCATAATTTTGTCTTCATTGTTTAGTGGTAAGGTTTGGAGAGCTTTCGATCCATTTCATCTAGTTTAGACTTCATGTGAGGACGAATGCTCCCACAAGAGAGATAATGTAACACCTCATAAATCAGAACGATTAAAGATTGAAGGACTTACATGAAGTAGGGAACCACGGGAGGGTTATGTACCATCATAAGGTTCATGGTCTATTGACCAGCTTGTGGTCGAAAGTTGGTCTCTACAAGGCAGACGTGTAATACCACGGGACCTTTCAAAGATTATATAAGGAACCCGAACTACTAGCACGAAGGAATCCATCTCATACTCATGTTTTGCATGAAATCTCCCTCACCCATGGCGTTTCCATGATGGGCTCCGTGAAACGCGGTCAAGATCACGAACCGTAACCCATATCGTGGTCCATGACACAGTAGTTTGGCTACTTTGTTCTACAATCTTGGATGCTTAAGTTATCTTCACGATGGGATCAAGAAGTCAAGTTTCCCCTTCACGAGCTTTAGTGAGGACCACAATTTCAAGTGCAATAAATGGCAAGGATAACAAATATATTGATGTACGAAATCTTTAAGTAGCTTATATGGAAAGCTAACTTCTCATTAAAGACTCAAAATAATCCCTCATCTTTAGGTTAAGACTCAAAGTAGTCTTTGAATTTTCACATGGAACACTAATAATCCCTCATGTTTGCAATATTGGTGCACTTTTGGTCCTATGCTAAAATTTTACTTATTTTTTAACATTAATTTTGTCCAAAATTTTATATAAGAAATATTCAATCGTCATTTATATATTTAATAGAAATAATAACTCTATCTTAGAAAAGGTGATAAGAAAAACACTTTGATTTGTTCACTAGAAATATTACTGCAGCTAAACTAAGATTATATTAACATATGAATTTGCAGGAAAAGAAAAAATTATATTATTGCGCGTGAAAATATCGTGATGAACCTCTCGATTTTATCTGCAATACGATTTCTACTAAACAAAATAAAGTATATTTTTCTCACATTCTTTGATACGGAGTTGTTATTTCTACTAAATATATAAAATGACGATCGGACATCCCATACATAGGTTATGGATAAATCAATGCAAAAAAATAGATAAAATTTTGAAGGACCAAAAGTGCACCAATATTGCACACATGAGGAACTATTAGTGTTCCATATGAAAATTCAAGGACCACTTTGAGTCTTAACCAAAAATCTTAACCAAAAGAAAGACTATTTTGATCCTTTCCTCACTCCTCAGTTCCCGAGAAAATGTAAAATTCCTTTTCTTAACAACGGTCACGTAATTGTCGTTCCATGTTTGTTGGTTTAAATTATTTTATTATTCTCTCTGTTCTTTGCTATCAGTTCTTATTTATACATAGACTTTTATTCTGTATCAAAGAGTTTCTACACTAGCTTAATTATAACTCTTTCAACGTACTAGTTCACATACCTATAATGTTTGACATTTCTAATTTATTTAGATACTGAAACAGTAGAGAAGAAAGATTTTATATGGTCTACGCTCTAACACATCAACCTACCATATTTTAAAAGGCAAAAAGTCATAGCATTATACTCTTAACTAACTGAATTTTTACACTACCCGAGTTATCGAAATACTGTTTTAGTACAAAATTCATCCACATAAACTTTCATAATTTAAATAAATTCAATAAATACAAAATTCGAACTCTTTAATTAAGAGTTGATTTTCACCAATATTTGAGCCCCCAAATTGTTTTTTGTTTAATATGAGTGGAGCTAGATATTATTACAAGGACAAATACTCATCAAATGATTTATTTATTTATTTTAAAAAAAGAATTAAACTTAGAGAGATTAGACGGAGCAATAATGATATAAACCAAGAAATTCAGCGATGAAATTTAAGCAAAAGTTAAAAGAAAAACACACTAAAATTGAAACAGCTTAAATAGAAGATGAAGAGAACTAAAAGAGTAGTCTTTCAGAGTTTCAAAGTAGAAATTAAAGACAAAAATAGAACTTATCTAAGATTGCAAATTCATGTTGAGAGAGAGAGAGAGTTCGTAGGTTGAGAGAAGTAAAAGCAAACCCAACCTCGAATCTGGAAGAGAGTGTGATTCTATTATATTTGTGAGAGAGTAGAATTTTCTAGATTTCACTCACTTTAGGTTTTTCCAGATTTTTCTAGATTACAGATTTTACTTACTTTAACCATTGAATGAAATTACTTAACTACCCTTGAGAAAAATGGGTCCCACCATTTTGGATAGTATGACTACCTACTTATGGTGTTTTTTTATTCTTTTCATTGAAGGAAGTACATATGGTAATCATTATTATAGCTACTTTATACTATCCCTGAAAATGGGAACATTTATAACCTTGTCCTTGATGGTCGTTTTTTTCGCCTTTGTAACGACTCGCTGGTTGTTTTGAGAACTACGATTATTTTGGCTTTCTGCGGAAAATTTAAAAGGGTATTTTTAAATTAGTCGGTAACTATGCGTATCTAATTGATTATTTTTTTTTGCTAAATGAGTATTATATCAAATTAATAGTAACCACTTGACCCATGTAATTAAATTATGTTAGTGGAGTGAGTTTAGAGAAAAAAGGAGAACAAAAGAGAAGAGAACTCTCACAAACGGAAATAAGAAACCTACAAACTTAGTTGAGGATCACTTCAGGTAACTCCTTTTGATTTTTTATTTTCTAACTATAGGATATTTAATTTGTTAGGTGAGAATAAATACATTAGTAAATTATTAACTACTTGTAGGTTAGCATTAGAATCAGTATAGTTAAGTTAAGGTTTTTAATTTCTTGTCATGTGTGTGGGGAAGTGGAGAATTTTAATTAGACCGATACTGCAAATAGTTGAATGACCAAATGATTACCTAATAATCGCTAATGATTGTCGTTGTGGTTATGTGTAGGATTTAAGATTTATGTGCGGCGGCGTGAGCAAAGTTGCAGATTCTGGAAAACAATTGGATTCATAATTCTCTTAATATTATTCTTATTTTATTTTTGGGTATCAAAAAGGTTGGGGCACAAAAGTTTGTGCCAATCAGTAGGCAATCATGCCAATGATTGGCACTTGGGCATATAATTATGGGGAAAATGACCATTTTTCAGAATGAAGGTAAAGTAAAAGGGCCACATTACATACTTCTGTAAATGGTGGAATTGGTTCTTATTTTATTTGTTATCAAATTAAGATACTAGTTTTTGCTATATTGAGTTAGTTAATTAATTTTTAGGTGTATATTATATGATTTAACATTGAATTTTATGGTATTTGAGGATATGAAAGTTTAATTCTTGACTTGAAATTTAACAGATATGATAATTTTAGTATATAAATTATATCAAGATTTGGAGCTTGAGTAGAGATATGAGTGGCTTTTAAGGTCCATGATAGACATATAATAATTTGAATTCCTAAAAACTCGCTTAGTTACGAATATTGCATAATTGATAGATTGGGAACATTCCGAATCTTTATAAAAAGGAAAGGAAAAATCTTGAAGGTTCATGACACGAGGTTCGTCATCTAAGGTATGTTAAGACTTTTTAGACTTGTTGAAGGACGTTTCTTAATTAAAGATTAAAAATGAAAATAGACAAAGGGGTAAAAATGAAAGATGGGGGTCTTGTATCAATGGTGTGACGGGCATTGGTACGAGTACCGGTGTTATAAAACGGAAAGTTACTACTATAGAATGCAGATTGTAATTTGAGAATTTCCAAAGAATATGGGCATTAGCTGATATATTATTGAAATTATTGTGTGATTGTGTTTTCTTTATTACACCCGTATAGTTGTGATAATTGAGGTTGTTATGTATTATGTTGATATTGATTGCGCTTGAGATGCATCATCATCCCCTTATATTGAAATAATATTGTGTATATGCATTGACATGTGATTGAGTATAAGTTGGGCACGTGGAGATCGTTCCTGCTGGGGATGGTCAGATGTTAAGATTGTAACTTGGGCACATGGAGACCGTCCGTGCGGAAATTGTTTGATATTATGATAGTGCGTTTAGATCGTCCGCACAGACATGTGGAGATCGTCCGTGTCGGTATATGGACCTCGCGAGCCCCCCATGGGTCATGAGCTCTCGATGTATTTTCGAGGAGTATCATTTATATACGGTTGAGTAAGTACTGGGTATTCTGAGACATATCATTACATGGTATCATATTGCATTGCATTTCATCACATCATTCATTCTTGATGATTATGTGTTTTGTTTGGTGTTTAGAAAGTATTTGTTGTTTGATTACCTTTACTGATGAAACTTAAATAGTAAGTGTAATATATATATATATATATACTTGTATAATTTCAGAATTTATTTTTCTTATATAAACTCCCGTCACTACTTCTTCGTTGTCGGTCAATGAGACATATTGGGTACACGTATTTTCGTACTCATACTACTCCTTGTTGCACTCTTTGTGGTGCAGATTCAATTCTGAGTGGAGCACATCTCGAGGAGTATTTTGAGTCCGAGTTTGGAGTGTCTTGGAGTTGTGGTGAGCTGCTTGGCTGTTCCGTGGCCCACAGCTCCCTCTATCTTTTACTTATTCTATTATTCTGTATTCATACTGGATATCTCTTATGTTAGATTTGTCATTTTAGTTTCATACTTGCATCGTATTTTAGAAGCTCTTGTACTTATGACACCAATTCTTGAGTAGTACTTTTTTTTTCAATTTTTCCGCATTCGCACTTATAAGGGGCTCAGTGTTGGAGATTTGGCCTATTATTGTCTTTTCACTCATTAGTTAGTTAAGTTTGTTAAATATGTTGGTTGGCTTACCTATTGGTTGGGAACATAGGTGCCATCACGACTTGTGATTTTTGGGTCGTGAAAGCCTTTCTATAAAACTAGATATCAGGTGCCCGCGCTAGTGCTGGCCCAACGTATGTTAGTTTTTTTCTTCCAATTTATGTGATACAAATGAAATTTGAAAAAATGAACTAAATTTTTTATATGTATTTTTTCTGAAAATATTTTATATTATTAATTTATGTACCTTTTGTGTTATTTTTGAATAATATATGTACTATATCTGTTTTATTTTATGTGATACAAGTGAATTTAGGAAAGTCAACGAAATTTCTTATATAATTCTCACATATTTTTAGTTGTCATTTTACTGTGATTCATAGTACCTTTTAGTTCGTGCGTTATTTTTAAACAGTATATGCAATTTTTGTTTGTTTCGATAAAATACGGGAGTCAACCAAATTTCATTATGTTTTTAAACTATGTTTTTCTAAAAATATCTTAAATTGTTATATTGCGTTTTTAAGCTCTTTTTTATTTTTCTGTAACTTTCAAATATGTAACAAATTAGAAATTAAAATGAAGAATTAAAATTTTCAACTCATTATCTATCTATATTAAAATGTTCAAATCTTTAAAACTCCAAATATATATGCACAAATTAATATATAGAAAGATGTTTCTAGAATTATTTATTCTTGATAGATTTTTGCTAGTATGAAATTATATTTTTATTCTTGTTTGTCTTTAATACAAATATATCATCCTATTCATTTTTATTTGTTAAGTTACTTTGTAACATTTTTTTTCTTATTTTCAATCTAATATATATTATTAATTTTTATCACATTTATTTATTTTCAAGTATATTAATTAGAGCCAAAATAAATATGAAAATAATTAGTTCATGATAAATTTTTATATAAAAAGTAGACATTTTTTATAAGCATAATGAATAGAAAAAATATTATGAATTAAATTAAATTAAAGTAATAGTAAAATAGAGTAAAAATAAAATAGATATCACCGTAACTCACAAAAGAAAAGAAAGTGAAGTAATAACAAAATAAGTTAATGGTACTAACAATAACTTAAGATGTTTCTAAAACTATTTAAATTTTTTTTATCATTATTTATAGATTTTTGTTAGCCTGAAATTATATTTTTGCCCTTGATCATTATTCACTACATATATAGAAAGATAATTCTAGAATTATTAATTATATTTCTTGATAAATTTTTGTTAGCGTGCAATTATATTTTTGTCACGACACAAAAATGGACGTGATGACACTCGTCTTATCCCACAAAGACAAGTCAGCCTAAAACTCAACCATTACAATAAAGTACGGAAATAAAATATAAGTAACTTAATAAAAATCCAAAACTTGATAGTCACGTGTAAAAGCCTCTAAAATATTACAATTGATTCAAAAGAAAACTCAAGTCTCAAATGAACTTGTTTCTAGAATAGAACAAGATCATAATTAAGAAGAAGGAAGTCTGCTGAGATGGAAACAACTACCTCACAAATCTCCAAGAAGCTTGGGAAAAGAAGAGAATGACAAGTACAACAAAAATCAGGCTCATAACCTACAAAAAATTTGTAGAAGCAAGGGGTGAGTGCCAAACCACACGGTACTCAGCAAAGTCAACCTCTAAACACAAGCTAAGGGGATGAAATAAGGGTACTCTTACCGCCCCCAAACGAACCTCCACAACTACAACCTGCATTAAAATAACCTCGACCTAACAGCTCACAGTTTACATAGCACGTAGCTCAATAACAACACTTAGACAAATTACATATCCTGAAAAACAACACTTTAAAAAAATTACATATCCTCAACAACAATACTTCAACAAATTACATATCCGCAATAACAAGCTCAATAATGATCAATCACAAGTTTCGCAGAAAGGCAATCAGAAGATCAGCTTAACACGATATCAAGTTCACTAATGATAAGTATGTGCAATGTAATGGAATGCAATGTAAAGTATAATGATGCATGTCTGACCTAGTGATACACACCCGCTGTCTTCAGTCCGGGACCCATGGGGGACATATCTGTCCATGCATCTGCCGCGACGCATGACACGACCCTCGATAATGGTAACCATCGCGGCGCGCGATACGCCCCTCGAAATATAGTATCCATTGTGGCGCGCGATACGTCCCTCGAAATGGTACATCCTCTTAAGTACTCTTTCTTTCTCAATGCACAAACCTGTCACAACCTATGCCTCAGAAAAATGCAGATGACAAGTTCACACAAATAATGAAGAGATGACCATTTTCATAACATCGCACACATCACAACCACACAAACATGAAGTTACATCAACAATGATTCAACAAGCCTTTGACCATTTCTCAACACATCACACATAAACAGTGGATCACATTGCCTTTTGTTAACCCTTTGTTTTAATCATTAGAATTAATCAATGTATACAAGTCAACCCATCACCAATCCCGTTACTCCCAAACATATACCACAAGGAAATACACGCATTTCATACACTTAAAAAGAGTTTAGAAATCCACTTGCCTCAAATAGTCAAACGATCACTCCGAAACTTGAGCCTTCCCTTTTTGTTGAGCTTCTGAATTGACGCAGTCTATTCAAGTATATATTCACAATAAGGTTTCAAAACTAACAACGCCCACATTATTATAGTTTTACCCTAGACTAAAAAACCCACTCAAAATACATAACCAAGTTCTTATATCTTGGTGTCAATTAATATGTCAACTCTCATGTTTACCAAATTTCAAGCTTAAGATTAAGTTCCAATTTTATCGAATATCATAATTCAAATGGTATTCATATAATATCATACATCTAATATTTAACTGTGCATACCAACCTATCAAAACTTCAATTATAATGTAGTAAGCTTAAGAAGATTCTTCACGAAAATTTGAATTAGGTCGTTAGAAACCTTGGACCAGGAAATTAATTTGCTGCAAACTGAACTATTTTAAAACTAAGATAAAAAAAACATATAATCAATATCCTCATGATTATCATCAATCATTTGCATCATTAGTTCTTTTTCTTAAATTGTCAGCCCTAGCTTATTGATAAAAAAATTCTTTTCCTTATTCTTGGCCAAACAACGCCTACAAACATTTTATGACATTCACCCATTTCCCTTTAATAATATTACTATATTAATATAAGTGCCATAATATAATTTCATGGAAAGGATAAGAGTTGAGAGTTTCGCTTATCTTTGACGTGAAGAAGTGCACGCCGTCCCTTTGCATTCGTCTATCGCCGTTTAGTCTTATTTTTTCTCTCTCTAAAATTGAGGACTCAAATATTAAACTTGAGGACTCAAATATTAAACCCTACTCCTTATTTTAATATATAAGAGTTCAATAGTACATGATCTTAAATAAATTATCACTTTAGTTCATTAACTTTCAATTAATTTAATTATCTATTATTATCCATCAACAAATTAACTAAAGTTAAAAGAATAATTTAGAATTTTCAAAAAAATAAATTTTTTTTGGTCATTACATTATCCACCACTAAAAACTATGTTCGTCCTCGAACTTAAGGAAAAAGAAGAAAATATAACCATATTACCAAAATCTTATGTTATGACCTACTATTTGGTGTTCATCCCTTCAAGTAAGATCATCCTTAAAATCATTTCATCAAGATCAACTATTAAGAACTAAATTTTTTAATCAAATTTTGAAAAATTTACAAATCAGGAGTGATTATTACGTCTTAGACTGACACATTAACTCAATCTAATTAAAACTCATTGGACCGTAACACAACCATCGTTACGCATATTATTTTTGTCATGACCCAAATCCGATCGCGACTGGCACCCACACTTACCCTCCTATGTGAGCGAACCAACCAATCTAAACCTTAACATTTCAATATAATATCAACAGAAAGTAATGCGGAAGACTTAAACTCATTAATAAAAACCAATTCAATAACTTCTAAAAACTCAACAACTATTATTATCCCCAAAACCTGGAAGTCATCATCACAAGAACATCTACTTCAAATTACTAAATCTAAGAGTATCTAAGAATCTAAAATACATAAACAGCTAGTCCATGCCGGAACTTCAAGGCATCAAGACATGAAGAGGAGGATCTAGTCCAAGCTAGAAGCATTAGCTCACCCTGATATCCGGAGTAATGAAGACTGGCTAGAGTTGCGGTTGAGTTGAAGACAACGGCAAGTTTGCTGCACTCCGCAATTAACAAAGAAAACAAATACAAGTAGGGGTCAGTACAGACACAAGTATTGAGTAGGTATCATCGGCCAACTCAAAATAGGAAACAGTATATATCAGATAACATCATAAAATCAACTAATATCCTTAGCATGCAGCATTTACAATTACCATAACCCTTGGTCACAACACCAAGCACATCAATGAGGACTCACGCCTCCTCATCAGACTCATTTGGGAATTAGGTTCATTAGATTGAGTATATTAACATCTTTCAAGATTCATTATCTTTATTCCTCTCGTGTCGGTACGTGACACTCCGCTCCTCATATACTATCCTGGTGTGGGAACGTGACACTCCGATCCTCATATACTATCCTGGTACCGGAACGTGGCACCCGATCCCCTAATCTCACTAATTTCGTTCATCAAGCCTTCTTTTATACCAAGGCATCATCTTTAACAAAGTAGATTAGGGTTTCTCAAGATTTTGGATTCAATAGCTTCATCATGCTTATTTTATCACAATTACATAATCACATTCATGCAAGCATACAATTAAGCATATAGAAGGGTTTACAATACTACCAATACATATCATTCGCTATTAAGAGTTTACTACGAATAGTATAAAAACCATAACCTACCTCCACCGAAGATTCGTGATCAAGCAAGCAAATTCCCCAAAGCTTTGTTTTTCCTCTTCGTTCGTCTCTCTCTATCAATCGTTTTTCCCTCTCTTGTTCTTTCTATTTTTCTTATTCAAACCCTCTTTCTTTTACCCTAATTAGCATATAATTAAGTATAAAAGATGGCAATAGTAACCCACTAATTAACTCAAGGTTACCTCTTTTAACCCCCAAGTAATTGAGTTATTAATATTAAACCACTAACTTTATAATTATAAGCCGGAAGAGTCCAAAACGCCCCTTAAAAATAATTACAGAAATCCGACCCAGCCTGGGATTACGCAGCCTGTGACGGCCCGTCGTGCCTGCGACGGTCCGTCCTGCTGCTCCGTCACAGAGTTCAGAGACTCAATTCCCTGAAGAGTCTGTGACGGCCCGTCGTGCCTGTGACGGTCCGTCCTGCCATGTCGTCACGAAGTTCAGAGAGTCGATTTCAGTACTCAAATTTTAGAATTCTAAGTGTTTTGGAACGAGACCCCCTCGACGGTCCGTCGTGCCCATGACGGTCCGTCGTGCGATCCGTCGACTCAGCCAGTTTTTCCAGAAATAAAATCTGCTGCTCAAAAACGACTAAATAGGTCGTTACAATAGATACCAATTTACCCATCGTTCGTCCTCGAACGATCATAAGAAGAAAAACAAGGGCGAAAAGAAGTACCTGAATCTGGAAACAGGTGTGGGTATCTTTCTTGCATATCAGCCTCTTTCTCCCAAGTGGCTTCTTCAACGGGTCGATTCTTCCATTGAACTTTGATGGATGCAATCTCCCTTGACCTCAACTTGCGGGCTTCTCTATCTAAAATAGCAACAGGTTCCTCCACATAAGACAAATTCTCATCAAGCAAAACTGAATCCCAACGGATAATGTAGTTTCCATCCCCATGGTATCTTTTCAGCATAGACACATGAAATACCGGATGCACTCCGGACAGCCCTGGAGGCAAGGATAACTCATAAGCCACCTCCCCTACTCGCTTAAGTACTTCAAAGGGACCAATATACCTTGGGCTTAATTTACCTCTTTTACCAAACCACATCACCCCTTTCATGGGCGAAACCTTCAGTAAGACTTGTTCACCCTCCATAAACTCCAAGTCTCTAACCTTTCGATCTGCATATTCCTTTTGCCTACTTTGCGCCGCTAAAAGCTTTTCTTGAATATATTTCACTTTCTCTAATGAATCCCTCAAAAGGTCAGTACCCCAAGGTCTAACCTCAAATGCATCAAACCAACCAATGGGAGACCTACATCTCCGCCCATACAATGCTTCAAATGGGGCCATATCAATACTTGAGTGATAGCTATTGTTGTAGGAGAACTCTGCTAGAGTAAGAAGCTATCCCAATGGACACAAAATTCTATCACACATGCACGAAGCATATCCTCCAACACTTGAATCGTTCTCTCAGACTGACCATCGGTCTGAGGATGGAACGCGGTACTAAGGTCCAACCTAGTACCCAATTCCGCATGCAATGTTTTCCAAAACTTAAGAGTAAACTGCGTACCTCTATCTGATATAATGGAGAGTGGAACCCCATGCAATCGCACCACTTCCGAGATGTAAAGTTTGGCTAACTTCTCTGCATTGTAAGTCACCTTGACCGGAATGAAGTGAGCAGACTTATTTAACCTATCAACAATTACCCAAATAGAATCAAACTTTCCCAATGTTTTTGGAAGACCAACCACGAAATCCATTGCAATCCTTTCCCACTTCCATTCAGGAATGGGCATTCTCTGAAGTGTTCCTCCGGGCCTCTGGGGTTCATACTTTACTTGTTGACAATTTGGACATTTGGCAATAAAATCAACAATATCACGCTTCATTCTACTCCACCAAAAGTGTTGCTTTAGGTCACGATACATCTTGGTTGCACCAGGATGTATAGAATACCTTGAACTATGAGCCTCTGTCAGAATAGTGTTGATCAAATCATCAACGCGGGGTACACATACCCTTCCGTTGATTCTCAAAACACCTTCCTCATCGATTTGTGCTTCCTTAGCCTCTCCTCGCAATACTTTATCTTGGATTCTGCTTAGTTTCTCATCATCAAACTGTTTTCCCTTAATCCGATTGGTGTAAACATGATATTCATTTTTCTTTGTCCTTTCTTAGCTTCCCCCAAAAAAAAGAGAAACTTGTAGGAAATCGCCGGTTGGATTTGGTTATCCAACCAGGTCTTGTCAAGAAAAGAAGATCTTGCCTCCACACAAGCCAACAATCCTCCCTTCTCATTTACTTCTAACCTCATAAAGGCGTTAGCCAGAGTCTGAACCTCTCTAGCCAATGGACGTCTAGAAACTTGCAAGTGAGCTAGACTTCCCATGCTCCCTGCCTTTCTACTTAAGGCGTCTGCCACAACATTAGCCTTTCCCGGATGGTACAAGATAGTGATATCGTAGTCCTTCAGTAGTTCCATCCATCTCCTCTGTCTCAAATTCAAATCTTTTTGAGTAAAGACATACTGTAGGCTACGATGATCCGTGTATACTTCACACTTAACCCCATACATATAGTGCCTCCATTG
>NC_028646.1:39048347-39051381 GCF_001406875.1 Solanum pennellii | reverse complement strand
TTAGTAGGTCTTACCCAATTCTTCACTGTCTCAATCTTAGAAGGATCCACCATCACTCCATCCTTTGACACCACGTGCCCCAAGAAGGACACTGAATCTAGCCAAAACTCACACTTGGAGAATTTGGCATAAAGCTTTTTCTCCCTCAACTTTTCCAATACCA
The DNA here is from genome assembly GCF_001406875.1 of Solanum pennellii. NCBI lineage: Eukaryota > Viridiplantae > Streptophyta > Magnoliopsida > Solanales > Solanaceae > Solanum > Solanum pennellii. The sequence continues at coordinate 39,051,218 of NC_028646.1, read as the reverse complement.
TTCTCAAATGCTCCTCATGTTCTTTCTTGCTCTTTGAGTGTATCAGTATGTCATCAATAAATACGATTACAAAGAGATCCAGATATGGCTTAAAAATCCCGTTCATCAAGCTCATGAAAGCAGCAGGGGCATTCGTAAGACCAAAAGACATCACTACAAATTCGTAATGCCCATACCTGGTCCGAAAAGCAGTCTTTGGAACATCTGTTGCTCGTATTTTCAGTTGATGATAACCGGATCTCAAGTCGATCTTAGAGAAGACACAAGCACCTTGTAACTGATCGAACAAGTCATCAATGCGAGGAATGGGATATTTGTTCTTAATAGTTACCTTGTTCAACTGCCGGTAGTCTATGCACATCCAGAAACTCCCATCCTTTTTCTTCACAAATAACACCAGAGCACCCCAAGGAGATGAACTTGGTCTAATGAAGCCTTTCCCTAAAAACTCTTGAAGTTGAGCCTTTAACTCCCTTAACTCAGCGGGAGCCATTCTATAAGGGGGTATAGAAATGGGGCGAGTACCCGGTTCCAGATCGATGCAAAAATCTATATCTCTATCCGGTGGCATACAAGGAAGATCTGCAGGGAACACATCCAAAAACTCTCGGACTATCGAAACCGACTCAATTGAAGGTACTTGGGTAGTATCATCCCTGAGGTGTGCCAAGAAAGCTAAACAACCCTTACTAACCATTCTCTTAGCACGAAGAAAGGAGACGATACGAACTGGATTGGAAGTGTAGTCACCCTCCCACACTAACGGATCTGTCCCAGGCTTGGCTAACGTCACAGTTTTAGCATTACAATCCAAGATTGCAAAATTCGGAGAAAGCCAAGTCATACCCAGAATTAAATCAAAATCCACCATTTCTAAGATAACCAAGTCTACATGAGTATTGCTCCCCACAAATGTCACAAGACAAGACCTATACACCTTTTCAACTGTCACAGACTCACCCACCGGAGTAGAAACACGAATAGGCATGTCAAGCAATTCACAATGTAAATTAAGACCATAAGCAAATGAGGAAGATACATATGAAAATTTTGAGCCAGGATCAAATAATACTGAAGCCATGCAATCACAAATCAAAAGATTACATGTGATAACAGCATGCGATGTCTCCGCTTCAGACCGCCCAGGGAAGGCGTAACAATGGGCCCTATCACCTGTTTGCCCGTTGCCCCTACCATGCTGTGTTGTAGTGGCTCCAGTTTGCCCATCACCCCGGCCGTTTTGGTGACCACCATTACCTCGGCCACCATGTCTTCCAGAATAACGGCCTCTACCATGACCACCTCTACCTCTAGCTATTGGAGGTCTGTAACTCTGTTTTGGACAATACCTCTTAATGTGTCCAGTCTCCCCACATCCATAACACTCTCTGGATTCGAGCATAGGTCTCTCAGAGAAGTGTTGACCAGTCTGAGGTGGACCCCCAACTACAGTCTGTAGTGAAGACTGAATTGGTCGGACTGAGTAACCTCCTGAACCCTGTCCTCTAGAGTAAGAACCATTAAACTCACCTCCCTTTCTAAACCTTTTTGACGTCGATGCCATGGTGAAGTCATCTGGCTTCAGTCCTTCCACCTCTATCACAAAGTCTACCACTTCTTGAAAGGATTTTGCCGTAGCCGCTACCTGTAAGGCTGAAATCCGCAATTCTGACATCAACCCCTTCACAAAACGGCGAATCCGCTCTTGTGGACTGAAACAAAGTTTGGTGGCATACCTGGATAATGCACGAAACTTAGCCTCACATGCAGTAACCGACATCCTACCTTGCTCTAGGCTCAAAAACTCATCTCTTTTCCTATCCCTCAAAGTCCGGGGGATATACTTCTCCATAAACAAGCTAGAGAATGAGGCCCAAGTCATAAGTGGTGCCTCTGTTGGTTGACACTCAACATGTGACCGCCACCACATTTTGGCGTTCCCTTGAAACTGATAAGTCACAAACTCAACACCAAACCGTTCTACTATACCCATCTTGTGTAGTAGCTCATGACAGTCAACCAGAAAATCGTAAGCATCCTCAGATTCAGCTCCCTTGAAGACTGGAGGTTTCAATTTCAAGAACTTACTGAAAAGTTCATGCCGATCATTTGTCATTATAGGCCCTGTAGTCAGACGAGAAAATGTGCCTATTTCCAATGAGGCATCCATGCGGGGAGCCACAGTAGCCGCATGTTGTACCTCCGGAGCCTGAGGTGCTGGTGCAGAAAACACTGGAGGTGTCTGGCCTTGATCAGATAGCCCGCTAAGATAAGCAAGAACCTGATTGATCATCTCTGGGGTAGGTTAGGGTGGCAATTCCTCATTCTGCACTTGTTCATTCTCCCCATCCTCACCCTCTCTTACCACTTCCTCAGTTGGTGGAGGAGTCACCGCCCTAGTACCAGATGGGCTAGGTGCTCGTCCTCTTCCCCTAGAGGACATCCTCCCACGACCTCTACCACGGCCTCTTGTCGTTGCTCTTCCTCGAGCTACAGCCCCAGCGGCTGGCTCAGACGCACCCTGTTCCGCCGGTGCTGATGTTGGCGTAGTCGTTGCTCTAGTTCTGACCATCTGCGAAAATAGAGTGAAGATGGTCAGATACCAATTTGTATCATCTAGATACCAATTGGATTCAAGTAATAGCACGAAAGAAAGAAAGAATGGAATTTTCCTAAAGTCCTATAGCCTCTCAAAGAAAAGTAAAGGCGTCCCCCTACCGTTCCTTAAGACTCTACTAGACTCGTTCTTGTGTGATGAGACCAACGAACCTAATGCTCTGATACCAAGTTTGTCACGACCCAAATCCGATCGCGACTGGCACCCACACTTACCCTCCTATGTGAGCGAACCAACCAATCTAAACCTTTAAC
>NC_028646.1:39037963-39048136 GCF_001406875.1 Solanum pennellii | reverse complement strand
AAAGCTAGTCCATGCCGGAACTTCAAGGCATCAAGACATGAAGAGGAGGATCCAGTCCAAGCTAGAAGCATTAACTAACCCTGATATCCGGAGTAATGAAGACTGGCTAGAGTTGCGGTTGAGTTGAAGACGACGGCACGTTTGCTGCACTCCGAAAATAACAAAGAAAACAAATACAAGTAGGGGTCAGTACAAAACACGGGTACTGAGTAGNAAGGTTACCTCTTTTAACCCCCAAGTAATTGAGTTATTAATATTAAACCACTAACTTTATAATTATAAGCCGGAATAGTCCAAAACGCCCCTTAAAAATAATTACAGAGTTCAGAGACTCAATTCCCTGAAGAGTCTGTGACGGCCCGTCGTGCCTGTGACGGTCCGTCCTGCCATGTCGTCACGAANTCTTTCAAGATTCATTATCTTTATTCCTCTCGTGTCGGTACGTGACACTCCGCTCCTCATATAGTATCCTGGTGTCGGAATGTGACACTCCGATCCTCATATACTATCATAGTACCAGAACGTGGCACCCGATCCCCTAATCTCACTACTTTCGTTCATCAAGCCTTCTTTTATACCAAGGCATCATCATTAACAAAGTAGATTAGGGTTTCTCAAGATTTAGGATTCAATAGCTTCATCATGCTTATTTTATCACAATTACATAATCACATTCATGCAAGCATACAATTAAGCATATAGAAGGGTTTACAATACTACCAATTCATATCATTCGCTATTAAGAGTTTACTACGAATAGTATAAAAACCATAACCTACCTCCACCGAAGATTCGTGATCAAGCAAGCAAATTCCCCAAAGCTTTGTTTTTCCTCTTCGTTCGTCTCTCTCTATCTATCGTTTTTCCCTCTCTTGTTCTTTCTATTTTTCTTATTCAAACCCTCTTTCTTTTACCCTAATTAGCATATAATTAAGTATAAAAGATGGCAATAGTAACCCACTAATTAACTCAAGGTTACCTCTTTTAACCCCCAAGTAATTGAGTTATTAATATTAAACCACTAACTTTATAATTATAAGCCGGAATAGTCCAAAACGCCCCTTAAAAATAATTACAGAGTTCAGAGACTCAATTCCCTGAAGAGTCTGTGACGGCCCGTCGTGCCTGTGACGGTCCGTCCTGCCATGTCGTCACGAAGTTCAGAGAGTCGATTTCAGTACTCAAATTTCAGAATTATAAGTGTTTTGGAACGAGACCCCCTCGACGGTCCGTCGTGCCCATGACGGTCCGTCGTGGGATTCGTTGACTCAGCCAGTTTTTCCAGAAATAAAATCTGCTGCTAAAAAACGACTAAACAGGTTGTTACAATTTTTTTCACATAACCATCAGAATCAATACTGACTACAACCAGAAGTGAGTCTGAATCAACCAGCAGATATTTATAATGCACACACCATCAGACATCTTATCAAAATTTCCTTTTTACAACACAATCTTTCCACGACTTAAGTTATGAAAATATGTTCTTTAGACATAAAGTACTAATCAAGCGAGAATCAAACTTATCTAACCCAAAGAAGAAGAAGATCAAGTAATCACCCAACAAGCAATACCCTCTAGGATGCAGAATCTTTAACAACACTATGAGATAATTGTAACTATTCACGAAAGCTCTTCTAGAAGTTCTCATAAGCAAAGTCGTGCAGGTAGAGCCAGTGGTATACTTAAACTATACTAAACGACATTGAATCTATCATAATTGAAATAACTCTGCCTAAATATCTCCCCCTATCAAGAGGACATAAGAGGATCGGTACATCCGATCCACCACTAGGGATATACACTCATAGAAGTGAAACACGTGTGTGAATCATAATAAAATCATGTCCAGAACGAAGAAGGTTGTCACATAAGAATATATACAATAAAGCTCGAATAACACAAGATACTCTTTCCATAGTGTCTGTATCAATAAAATTCCATTCATCTGACTCAATCTCTTTATTTTTAGCCACCCACAATCAATCAATTTTATCTCCATCACAATATTACAAATGCTCGATTCATCAACTCCCACATACTTCTCATGGTATCCCACTGAAGCTAACACTCTAAATACCAACAAACATCATACTACACTATCCATTTACCTTACTCTCCAACAATCGCTGCTATCAAAGTCTTTCTAGTAAATCCATTGTCACCTCTAAAATTTTCAAATATGGCTCCCTTTTTCTTTTTCTTTTTTCACGTAAGTATCTCATAACAGATATGAGTCACCCCTAAGATTGATAGCACTAGTTTTAAATTTAACAGTATTTTCCAATCGAGATAAGATAGTTGTATCACCCGTAATGCCAACTTCACACAATCTCTCACATATAAAATTTTAACTATTATTCACATCATCATATACCTCAAGTCAAAACTAGAGAAATTCTTAGTTACTCCAATAATTTTGTATACTATATGCTCATAACCTCTACTCGCCATCAAATGCCCATGTAACACATTATAACAATCTATATCGTCTCTTAAAACTAGTAGTTTCAATTCCCTTAATATCAGGTTTAATTGTAGGTCCATATTGTTGCGTATCCATAAGTCACATATCATAATCTGGACCATTTAGCTCCATATAACAATCAATAATCTTACATACAATCAATAATCTTACACACTTCACGTTTTTCATCCAAATTAAAACTCAATCTTCAAAAAAAAAATTTATTTATAAATCCCTAGTAAGTCTATACCGAACTATTTCACATCTCATAGTCATATCTAAACTCATAGTCAAAAATCAATAAATAATTCAACTACAAACCAAGGGTTTATATGAGAAGTCTCATTCCTTCACTTTTGAAGATTCTTTCCATGACACAAAATTCTAAATATCTTAAACTCTTTAATACACCAAACTTTTGTTCCTTTTGTTGACTCACTTACCAGTCTTATCCTTTAACCATCAACCCATGATATTTTTACCTTATCCTCTAAACTATAACATTATGTGAAACCCCCTTGGTGTAACAATCAAAAGTAACCACCTATACTACTCAACTTTTAAGTTCTTCCAATTGTTTTATACTCAATGTGATTGATCCTTTCTTACCTTACCAATCCATACCTTAACAAAACACACTACAACAACCTTCACCATGACAAACTTGAATTCTTTTTTGAATTTAATTGTGTAACTCAATCCTTTATCTATCAACATTATCTCATACCTTGAATATTTTTATGAACTCATGTATATTAGCTTATCATTGATCGCCTCTCCATCGACCTTATCATATCATTCACTAAACTTCAACAGTAATTATTACCAAACTCAAAATCATACACCCACACACAAAAGAAAACTTCTCATCACACTCGAGCTGAACGTATGTAAACTTCTTTCTCAAAATATATCCAATAATTTTTTAACCAATATGATGAACCTTGGACACTGATATCATAAGTAAAGCAAAACAGATGAGACCACACGTCTCTAAACTCCATTTTCTACCATCTGAAGATATATCTTTTGTACTTGCATTCAAAGTAAATATCTTTTGTTCTCGATCACCTCCTTCCAATGACTAAACTAGATCCCACAAATTCTTTTCATTTGTGACTCTAGCTCTTTTCAATTTTATTTAAGCAGAGTCTCAGCACCTCCTATAGATTTCCATGCAACAACGTTACTCATCAAATAGGAGCAGATCATAATGATAAATACTCGCAGGTCGTCACTATCATAAAAAAACCATTTAACAAGCCATCTTTATCATATAGTTGCATATTTGTATAATTCATCATGAACTCTTATTATCATCATGCTCAGTTAGCTCTTGTCATCACCATTAAGTGAACCTTTTCATTAACATGACACCTTAAATCCCGTTATACCAACAAAAAATCACAAAACTAACCCAATTTTATATGTATTTTCTTATTAAAATCTTCACTTATCTTTACACAAGTATACACTCTGAGACTTTTCTTACCCATAAGTTTTTCATTCTGGTATCTATCCATTCCCTCGGACTACTTCTTATTTAGAAACCTCGAGATACACTCCATAAATTAACGTATAATACCATACAAACAATTCACCACTAAAATATCTTTTATAAAAATGTTTTAACTCAAGCACTCATAATAACAAACTAGTTTATTTCTCAAATATGAATGTAATATTGAATCTAATTATACGAGCATCTGATACAACATATAACTCTTTAAGTAGTTAGTATTCACACTTTACAATCAACATATTTGTTTCAATATACCACTTATATTACACCGTAAGAAAAATATAAGATCCACCACTAGAACATATCATACCTACCGAGAAGATCATATCCAAACAGGTCACACATTTCTACCCATCAAATAAAAGTAAAATACTACCAAATTAGTTTCGTATCTAGCCCAAGCTATATGCGTTCTTTCATAAGGCAGGTCAATATCAAAAGTAGCCCACTGCATAACTCTAACCATGAAGCATTGATACTATCATAGTAGGAATTCTAACCTTTACTAAATCCCTTCAAATATGATCACACATTTGTTTCATAAGTATATCATTTCCCCCTTAATAGCATATCTAACATCAAACAAATACATGAAACGTCAATTATTCACATAAGGAGCTATGCACGAGTAATCACATAAATGAGAGGAAATGGAGTGCAGCAATTAGAATCAAAATGGGACCAAGTACACACAATAGTGATCCAAGAAGTGAAGATTTTCTTAAAAGACATTATAGCCTCTCGAAGATAAGTACAGACGTCTTCATACCAATCCTCGAGACTCTATTTAGACTCGACTTGTACACACGTGAGACCTATGGACTTGGGGCTCTGATACCATTTTGTCACGACCCAAAAATGGACTTGATGGAACTCATCTTATCCCACCAAGACAAGTCACCCTAAAACTCAACCATTACAATAAAGTACAGAAATAAAATATAAGTAACTTAATAAAAAACCCAAAACCTGGTAGTCACGTGTACAAGCCTCTAAAATATTACAATTTATTCAAAAGAAAACTCAAGTCTCAAATGAACTTGTTTCTAGAATAGAATAAGATCATAATTAAGAAGAAGAAAGTCTGCTGAGATGGAAACAGCTACCTCACAAATCTCCAAGAAGCTTGGGAAAAGAAGAGAATGACAAGTACAACAAAAATCCAGGCTCATAACCTACAAAAAATTTGTAGAAGCAAGGGGTGAGTACCAAACCACACGGTACTCAGCAAGTAAACCTCTAAACACAAGCCAAGGGGATAAATACGGGTACTCCTACCACCCCTAAACGACCTCCACAACTACAACCTGCATTAAAATCAACTCGACCTAACAACTCACAGTTTACATAGCACGTAGCTCAATAACAACACATAGACAAATTACATATCCTGAAAAACAACACTCTAAAAAAATTATATATCCTCAACAACAATACTTCAACAAATTACATATCCGCAATAACAAGCTCAATATTGATCAATCACAAGTTTCGCAGATAGGCAATCAGAAGATCAGCAAAACACGATATCAAGTTCACTAATGATAAGTATGTGAAATGTAATGGAATGCAATGTAAAGTATAATGATGCATGTCTGACCTAGTGATACACACCCGCTGTCTTCAGTCCGGGACCCATGGGGGACATATTTGTCCATGCATCTGTCGCAGCGCACGACACGACCCTCGATAATGGTAACCATTGCGGCGCGCGATACGTCCCTCGAAATATAGTATCCTTTGCGGCGCGCGATACATCCCCAGAAATCTTACATCCTCTTAAGTACTTTTTCTTTATCAATGCACATAACACTTGTCACAACCAATGCCTCAGAAAAATGCAGATGACAAGTTCACACAAATAATGAAGAGATGACCATTTTCATAACATCGCACACTTCACAACCACACAAATATGAAGTCACATCAACAATGATTCAACAAGCCTTTAACCCTTTCTCAACGCATCACACATAAACAGTGGATCACATTGCTTTTTGTTAACCATTTTTTTAATCATTAGAATTAATCAATGTAGACAAGTCAACCCATCACCAATCCCGTTACTCCCAAACATAAACCACAAAGAAAATACACGCAATTCATACACTTAACAAGAGTTTAGAAATCCACTTGCCTCAAATAGTCAAATGATCACTCCGGGACTTGAGCCTTCCCTTTTTTTTATCTTCCGAATCGACGCAGTCTATTCAAGTATATATTCACAATAAAGTTTCAAAACTAACAACGCCCACATTATTATAGTTTTACCCTAGACTCAAAAACCCACTCAAAATACATAACCAAGTTCTTATATCTTGGTGTCAATTAATATGTCAACTGTCATGTTTACCAAATTTCAAGCTTTAGATTAAGTTCCAATTTTATCGAATATCATAATTCAAATGGTATTCACATAATAACATACATCTAATATTTAACTGTGCATACCAACCTATATAAACTTGAATTATAATGTACTAAGTTTAAGAAGATTCTTCACAAAAATTTGAATTAGGTCGTTAGAAACCTTGGACCAGGAAATTAATTTGCTGCAAACTTAACTATTTTAAAACTAACATAAAAAAAAACATACAATCTAGTTCAAAACTAACATAAAAAAAAACATATAATCAATATTCTCATGATTATCATCAATCATTTGCATCATTAATTCCCATTCTTAAATTGTCAGCCTTAGCTTATTGATAAAAAAAATTATTTGCCTTATTCTTGGCCAAACAACGCCTACAAACATTTTATGACATTCACCCATTTCCCTTTAATAATATTACTATATTAATATAAGTGCCATAATATAATTTCATAGAAAGGATAAGAGTTGGGAGTTTCACTTATCTTTGACGTGAAGAAGTGCACGCCGTCCCTTTGCATTCGTCTATCGCCGTTTAGTCTTATTTTTTCTCTCTCTAAAATTGAGGACTAAAATATTAAATCCTACTTCTTATTTTAATATATAAGAGTTAAATAGTACATGATCTTAAATAAATTATCACTTTAGTTCACTAACTTTCAATTAATTTAATTATCTATAATTACCCATCAACAAATTAACTAAAGTTAAAAGAATAATTTAGAATTTTCAAAAAAATAATTTTTTTTGGGTCTTTACAATTTTTGCCCTTGGTCATCCTCCCACTTCACTCTTCTATATAACTAGACTAGATATCATGTGCCCGCACCAGTGCAGGCCCAACGAATGTTAATTTTTTTCCTTCCAATTTATGTGACACAAATAAAATTTGAAAAGGTGAACAATTTTTTTTTATGTGTTTTCTAAAAAATTATTTTAAATTGTTAATTTATGGAGTACCTATTATGTTATTTTCGAATAATATATGTTGCTCTATCCTGTTTTATTTTATGTGATACAAGTGATTTGAGGAAAGTAAACAAAATTTTTTATGACTATCACATATTCTTAGTTGTCATTTTACTGTGATTCATAGTACTTTTTAGTTCTCATGTGTAACGACCTGTTTAGTCGTTTTGAGCAGTAGATTGAATTCTGGTAATAACTGTCTGAGTCGACGGATCCCACGACGGACCGTCATGGGCACGACGGACCATCGAGGGGGTCTCGTTTCAAAACACTAAGAATTCTTAAATTTGGGTACTGAGATCGACTCTCTGAACTTCGCGACGAAATGGCAGGACGGACCGTCACAGGCATGACGGGTCGTCACAGACCCTTCAGTGAAATTTAGTCTCTGAACTTTGTGACGGAAGCAGCAGGACGGATCGTCGCAGGCACGACGGGTCGTCACAGGCTGCATAACCCTGACTGGGTCGGATTTCTGTTAAATATTTTAAGGGGCGTTTTGGACTATTCCTGCTTATAATTATAAAGTTAGTGGTTTAATGTTAATAATTCAATTACTTGGGGGTTAAAGGAGACAACCTTGGAAGAAATAGTGGGTTACTTTTACCATCTTTTATACTTAATTATATGCTAATTAGGGTAAAAGAAAAAGGGTTTGAATAAGAAAAAGAGAAAGAACAGAGAGAGGGAGAAACGATCGATCAAGAAGAGAGAACGAAGAGGAAAGCAAAACATTGGAAAAGTAGATTCTTGATCACAATTCTTCGGTGGAGGTAGGTTATGGTTTATGCTATTTCATAGTAAACTCTTAATAGCGAATGATATGTATTGGGTAGTATTGTAAACCCTTCAATATGCTTAATTGTGTGCTTGCATGATGTGATTATATAATTGTGATAAAATAAGCATGATGAGGCTATTGAATCCTAAATCTTGAAAACCTCTTTGTTAATGATGATGCCTTGGTATAAAAGAAGGCTTGATGAACTAAAAGAATGAGGTTAATGGATCGGGTGTCACGTTCCGGCACCAGGATAGTAATAGAATCGGAGTGTCACGTTCCGACACCAGGATAGTATATGGATCGGGTGTCACGTTCCGGCACCAGGATAGTATATGGATCGGAGTGTCACGTTCCGACACCAGGATAGTATATGGATCGGGTGTCACGTTCCGACACCAGGATAATATATGGATCGGGTGTCACGTTCCGACACCAGGATAGTACTAATGGATCGGGTGTCACGTTCCGACACCAGGATAGTATGATGAGGATCGGAGTGTCACGTTCCGACACTAGGATAGTATGATGAGGATCGGAGTGGCACGTTCCGACACCAGGATAGAAAAGAGAATGAATCTTGAAATATGTTAATATACTCAATTTAATGAACTTTTTCCCAAATGAGTATGGTATTGAGGCTTGAGTCCTCATGGGTGTACTTGGCGTACTTATTAATGATTATAGTACTTGTTGTTGCTACCTGTTGAGTATTGTAGTTGATTTTATGATATTATCTGATATATACTGTTTTCTATTTTGAGTTGGCCGATGATACCTACTCAGTACATGTGTTTTGTACTGACCCCTACTTGTATGTTTCCTCTTTGTTAATTGTGGAGTGCAGCAAACGTACCGTCGTCTTCAACTCAACCGCAACTCTAGCCAGTCTTCATCACACCAGATTTCACGGTGAGCTAAAGCTTCTAGCTTGGACTGGATCTTCTTCTTCATGTCTTGATGCCTTGAAGTTCTGGCATAGACTAGCTATTATTTATGTTTAGTTCTTAGATACTCTTAGATTTAGTAATTTGAGGATAGATGTTCTTGTGATGATGACTTCCAGATTTTGGGGATAATAATAAGTGTTTGAGTTTTTAGAAGTTATTAATCTATTTTCATTAATCAGTTTTAAGTCTTCCGCATTATTTTCTGTTTATTATTGGTAAATGATTGGGGTTAGATTGGTTGGTTCGCTCACATAGGAGGATAAATGTGGGTGCCACTCACGACACGTTTTGGGTCGTGACATGTAACGACCTGTTTAGTCGTTTTGAGCAGCAGATTTTATTTCTGGAAAAATTGGCTGAGTCGACGGATCCCACGATGGACCGTCATGGGCACGACGGACCGTCGAGGGGGTCTCGTTCCAAAACACTTAGCATTCTGAAAATTTGGGTACTGAAATCGACTCTCTGAACTTCGTAACGGAATGGCAGGACGGACCGTCGTGGGCACGACGGACCGTCACAGACCCTTTAATGGAATTGAGTCTCTGAACTCTATGACGAAGCAGCAGGACGGACCGTCGCAGGCACGACGGGCCGTCACAGACTGCGTAATCCCAGGCTGGGTCAGATTTCTGTAAATATTTTAAGGGGCGTTTTGGACTATTCCTGCTTTAATTATAAAGTTAGTGGGTTAATGTTTATAGTTTAATTACTTGGGGGTTAAAAGAGATAAATGAATCTTGAAAAATGTTAATATACTCAATTTAATGAACCTAATTCCCAAATGAGTATGATATGGAGGCTTGAGTCCTCATGAGTGTACTTGACGTTACTTATCAAAGATTCTTGTACATGTTGTTGCTACAGATTGAGTATGGTAGATGATTTATGATATGATCTGATATATACTATTTTCTATTTTGAGTTGGCCGATGATATCTACTCAGTACTTGTGTTTCTACTGACCCCTACTTGTATGTTTCTTTCTTTGTTATTTGTGGAGTGCAGCAAACGTACCATCGTCTTCAACTCAACCGCAACTCTAGCCAGTCTTCATTACACCGGATTTCAGGGTGAGCTAATGCTTCTAGCTTGGACTGGATCTTCTTC
>NC_028646.1:39034546-39037067 GCF_001406875.1 Solanum pennellii | reverse complement strand
GGGGAGAATGAACAAGTGCAGAATGAGGAATTGCCACCCCAACCTACCCCAGAGATGATCAATCATGTTCTTGCGTATCTTAGCGGGTTATCTGATCAAGGCCAGACACCTCCAGTGTTTTCTGCGCCAACACCTCAGGTTCCGGAGGTACAACATGCGGCTACTGTGGCTCCCCGCATGGATGCCTCATTGGAAATAGGCACGTTTCCTCGTCTGACTACAGGGCCTATAATGTCAAACGATCAGCATGAACTTTTCAGTAAGTTCTTGAAATTGAAACCTCAAGTCTTCAAGGGTGCTGAATCTGAGGATGCCTACAATTTTCTGGTTGACTGTCATGAGCTACTACACAAGATGGGTATAGTAGAACGGTTTGGTGTTGAGTTTGTCACTTATCAGTTTCAAGGGAACGCCAAAATGTGGTGGCGGTCACATGTTGAGTGTCAACCAACAGAGGCACCACCTATGACTTGGGCATCATTCTCTAGCTTGTTTATGGAGAAATATATCCCCCGGACTTTGAGGGATAGGAAAAGAGATGAGTTCTTGAGCCTAGAGCAAGGTAGGATGTCGGTTACTGCATATGAGGCTAAGTTTCGTGCATTATCCAGGTATGACACCCAACTTTGTTTCAGTCCACAAGAGCGGGTTCGCCGTTTTGTGAAGGGGTTGAGGTCAGAATTGCGGATTTCAGCCTTACAGGTAGCGGCTACAGCAAAATCCTTTCAAGAAGTGGTAGACTTCGTCATAGAGGTGGAAGGAGTGAAGCCAGATGACTTCACCATGGCATCGACATCAAAAAGGTTTCGAAAGGGAGGTGAGTTTAATGGTTCTTACTCTAGAGGACAGGGTTCAGGAGGTTACTCAGTCCGACCAATTCAGTCTTCACTACAGACTGTAGTTGGGGGTCCACCTCAGACCGGTCAACACTTCTCTGAGAGACCTATGCTTGACTCCAGGGAGTGTTATGGATGTGGGGAGACTGGACATATTAGGAGGAATTGTCCAAAACAGAGTTATAGACCCCCAATAGCTAGAGGTAGAGGTGGTCATGGTAGAGGCCGTTATTTTGGAGAACGTGGTGGCCGAGGTAATGGTGGTCACCAAAACGGCCGGGGTGACGGGCAAACTAGAGCCACTACAGCACAACATGGTAGGGGCAACGGGCAGACAGGTGATAGGGCCCATTGCTACGCCTTCCTTGGGCGGTCTGAAGCGGAGACATCTGATGTTGTTATCACAGGTAATCTTTTGGTTTGTGATTGCATGGCTTCTGTATTGTTTGATCCTGGATCCACATTTTCATATGTATCTTCTTCATTTGCTAATGGTCTTAATTTACATTATGAATTGCTTGACATGCCTATTCGTGTTTCTACTCCGGTGGGTGAGTCTGTGATAGTTGAAAAGGTGTATAGGTCTTGTCTTGTGACCTTTGTGGGGAGCAATAGTCATGTAGACTTGGTTATCTTAGAAATGGTTGACTTTGATGTAATTCTGGGTATGACTTGGCTTTCTCCAAATTTTGCAATCTTGGATTGTAATGCTAAAACTGTGACGTTAGCCAAGCCTGGGACAGATCCGTTAGTGTGGGAGGGTGACTACACTTCCAATCCGGTTCGTATCGTCTCCTTTCTTCGTGCTAAGAGAATGGTTAGTAAAGGGTTTTTAGCTTTTTTGGCACACCTCAGGGATTATACTACCCAAGTACCTTCAATTGAGTCGGTTTCGATAGTCCGTGAGTTTTTGGATGTGTTCCCTGCAGATCTTCCTGGTATGCCACCAGATAGGGATATTGACTTCTGCATTGATCTTGAACCGGGCACTCGCCCCATTTCTATACCCCCTGAATGGCTACCGCGGAGTTAAGAGAGTTAAAGGCCCAACTTCAAGAGTTGTTGAGCAAAGGCTTCATTAGACCAAGTGCATCCCCTTGAGGTGCTCCTGTTTTGTTTGTAAAGAAGAAGGATGGGAGTTTTCGGATGCGCATAGACTACAGACAACTGAATAAGGTAACAGTTAAGAACAAGTATCCTCTTCCTCGCATTGATGACTTGTTCGATCAGTTACAAGGTGCTTGTGTCTTCTCTAAGATTGACTTGACATCCGGTTATCATCAATTGAAAATACGGGCAACGGATGTGCCAAAGACTGCTTTTCGGACCAGGTATGGGCATTACGAATTTGTAGTGATGTCTTTTGGTCTTACGAATGCCCCTGCTGCTTTCATGAGCTTGATGAACGGGATTTTTAAGCCATATTTGGATCTCTTCGTGATCGTATTTATTGATGATATACTGATATACTCAAAGAGTAAGAAAGAACATGAGGAGCATTTGAGAATTGTATTGGAAATGTTGAGGGAGAAAAATCTTTATGCCAATTTCTCCAAGTGTGAGTTTTGGCTAGATTCAGTGTCCTTCTTGGGGCACGTGGTGTCTAAGGATGGAGTGATGGTGGATCCTTCTAAGATTGAGACAGTGAAGAATTGGGTGAGACCTACTAATGTGTCAGAAATAAG
>NC_028646.1:39029276-39034397 GCF_001406875.1 Solanum pennellii | reverse complement strand
GGTAAGAACTTCATTGTTTATTGTGATGCATCCTATTCTGGTTTGGGTGCAGTGCTAATGCAAGAGAAGAATGTAATTGCTTATGCTTCGAGGCAATTAAAGGTGCACGAACGCAATTACCCGACCCATGATTTGGAACTGGCTGCGGTAGTGTTTGCATTAAAGCAATGGAGACATTATTTATATGGGGTTAAGTGTGAAGTCTACACGGATCATCGTAGCTTACAGTATGTTTTTACCCAAAAAGATTTGAACTTGAGACAGAGGAGATGGATGGAACCACTGAAGGACTACGACATCACTATCTTGTATCATCCGGGAAAGGCTAATGTGGTGGCAGACGCCTTAAGTAGAAAGGCAGGGAGCATGGGAAGTCTAGCTCACTTGCAAGTTTCTAGACGTCCATTGGCTAGAGAGGTTCAGACTCTGGCTAACGACTTTATGAGGTTAGAAGTAAATGAGAAGGGAGGATTGTTGGCTTGTGTGGAGGCAAGATCTTCTTTTCTTGACAAGATTAAGGGGAAAACAGTTTGATGATGAGAAACTAAGCCGAATCCAAGATAAAGTATTGAGAGGAGAGGATAAGGAAGCACAAATCGATGAGGAAGGTGTTTTGAGAATCAAGGGAAGGGTATGTGTACCCCGCGTTGATGATTTGATCAACACTATTCTGACAGAGGCTCATAGTTCAAGGTACTCTATACATCCTGGTGCAACCAAGATGTATCGTGACCTAAAGCAACATTTTTGGTGGAGTAGAATGAAGCGTGACATTATTGATTTTATTGCCAAATGTCCAAATTGTCAGCAAGTAAAATATGAACACCAGAGGCCTGGAGGAACACTTCAGAGAATGCCCATTCCCGAATGGAAGTGGGAGAGAATCGCAATGGACTTCGTGGTTGGTCTTCCAAAGACAATGGGTAAGTATGACTCTATTTGGGTGATTGTTGATAGGTTAACTAAGTCTGCTCATTTCATTCTGGTCAAGGTGACTCACAATGCAGAGAAGTTAGCCAAACTGTACATCTCAGAAATTGTCCGATTGCATGGGGTTCCACTCTCCATTATATAAGATAGAGGTACGCAGTTTACTTCTAAAATTTGGAAAACATTGCATGCTGAATTGGGTACTTGGTTTGATCTTAGTACCGCATTTCACCCTCAGACCGATGGTCAGTCTGAGAGAACGATTCAAGTGTTGGAGGATATGCTTCGTGCATGTGTGATAGAATTTGGTGGTCATTGGGATAACTTCTTACCCTTAGCGGAGTTTTCATACAATAATAGCTATCACTCAAGTATTGATATGGCTCCATTTGAGGCACTGTATGGGAGGAGATGTAGGTCTCCCATTGGTTGGTTTGATGCATTTGAGGTTAGACCTTGGGGTACTGACCTTTTGAGGGATTCATTAGAGAAAGTGAAATCTATTCAAGAAAAGCTTTTAGCGGCTCAAAGTAGAGAGAAAGAATATGCAGATCGGAAGGTTAGAGACTTGGAGTTTATGGAGGGTGAGCAAGTCTTACTGAAGGTTTCACCCATGAAAGGGGTGATGCGGTTTGGTAAAAGAGGTAAACTAAGCCCAAGGTATATTGGCCCCTTTGAAGTACTTAAGCGAGTAGGGGAGGTGGCTTATGAGTTAGCCTTGCCTCCAGGGCTGTCCGGAGTGCATCCGGTATTTCATGTGTCTATGTTGAGAAGATACCATGGGGATGGAAACTACATCATTCGTTGGGATTCAGTTCTGCTTGATGAAAATTTGTCTTATGAGGAGGAGCCTGTTGCTATTCTAGATAGAGAAGTCCGCAAGCTGAGGTCAAGGGAGATTGCATCTATCAAAGTTCAATGGAAGAATCGACCAGTCGAAGAAGCCACTTGGGAGAAGGAGGCAGATATGCAAGAAAGATACCCACACCTGTTTACAGATTCAGGTACTCCTTTTCGCCCTTGTTTTTCTTCTTATGATCGTTCGAGGACGAACGATGGGTAAACTGGTATCTATTGTAACGACCTGTTTAGTCGTTTTGAGCAGCAGATTTTATTCTGGAAAAACTGGCTGAGACGACGGATCCCACGACGGACCGTCATGGGCACGACGGACCGTCGAGGGGGTCTCGTTCCAAAACACTTAGAATTCTGAAATTTGGGTACTGAAATCGACTCTCTGAACTTCGTAACGGAATGGCAGGACGGACCGTCGTGGGCACGACGGACCGTCACAGACCCTTTAATGGAATTGAGTCTCTGAACTCTGTGACGAAGCAGCAGGACGGACCGTCGCAGGCACGACGAGCCATCACAGACTGCGTAATCCCAGGCTGGGTCGGAATTCTATAAATATTTTAAGGGGCGTTTTGGACTATTCCTGCTTTAATTATAAAGTTAGTGGGTTAATGTTAATAGTTTAATTACTTGGGGGTTAAAAGAGATAACCTTGAGTTAATTAGTGGGTTAATTCCTCATCTTTTATACTTAATTATATGCTAATTAGGGTAAAATGAAGAGGGTTTGAATAAGAAAAATAGAAAGAACAAAGAGAGGGACAGAGAACGATCGAGAAAGAGGGAAACGAAGAGAAAACAAAGCTTTGGGAAATTGCTTGCTTGATCACCAATCTTCGGTGGAGGTAGGTTATGGTTTAAGGTTTTAATAGTAAACTCTTAATAGCGAATGATATGTATTGGGTAGTGTTGTAAACCCTTCTATATGCTTAATTGTATGCTCGCATGAATGTGATTATGTAATTGTGATAAAATAAGCATGATGAGGCTATTGAATCCTAAATCTTGAAAAACCTCTTTGTTAATGATGATGCCTTAGTATGAAAGAAGGCTTGATGAACTAAAGTAATGAGATTGATGATGCCTTAGTGTGAAAGAAGGCTTGATGAACTAAAGTAATGAGATTGATGATGTCTTAGTATGAAAGAAGGCTTAATGAATTAACAGAATGAGATTAGTGGAGCGGGTGTAACGAACCGACACGTAGAACTAGGGGATCGGGTGTCACGAACCGACACGTAGAATTAGGGGATCGGAGTATCACGTTCCGACACATAGTATTAGGGGATCGGAGTGTCACGTTCCGACACCAGGATAGTATGATGAGGATCGGAGTGTCACGTACCGACACGAGAGGAATAAAGATAATGAATCTTGAAAAATGTTAATATACTCAATTTAATGAACCTAATTCCCAAATGAGTATGATATGGAGGCTTGAATCCTCATGAGTGTACTTGACGTTACTTATCAAAGATTCTTGTACATGTTGTTGCTACAGATTGAGTATGGTAGATGATTTATGATATGATCTGATATATACTATTTTCTATTTTGAGTTGGCCGATGATATCTACTCAGTACTTGTGTTTGTACTGACCCCTACTTGTATGTTTCTTTCTTTGTTATTTGTGGAGTGCAGCAAACGTATCTTCGTCTTCAACTCAACCGCAACTCTAGCCAGTCTTCATTGCACCGGATTTCAGGGTGAGCTAATGCTTCTAGCTTGGACTGGGTCTTCTTCTTCGTGTCTTGATGCCTTGAAGTTCCGGCATGGACTAGCTTTTCATTTATTTTAGCTTCTTAGATACTCTTAGATTTAGTAATTTGAGATAGATGTTCTTGTGATGATGACTTTCAGATTTTGGGGATAATAATAGTTGTTGAGTTTTTAGAAGTTATTTAATTGATTTTCATAAATGGGTTTAAGTCTTCCGCATTATATTCTGTTATTATATTGAAATGTTGGGTTTTGTATTGGTTTGTTCGCTCACATAGGAGGGTAAGTGTGGGTGCCACTCACGACGCATTTTGGGTCGTGACATGACATCATGTTATTTTCAAACAATATATGCAACTTTTTTTGTTTCGATAAAAATAAGGGAGTCAACAAAATTTCATCATGATTTTTTACTATGTTTTTTTTAAAATATCTTCAATTGTTACATTGTGTTTTTAAGCTTCTTTTTTATGTAATTTTCAAATATGTTAAAAATTAGAAATTAAACGAAGAATTAAAGTTTTCAAATCATTATATTTCTATATTAAAATGTTCAAATCTTAAAAACTCCACATATATGCATAAATTAATAGATGGAAGCCAAACGATTTTTAAAAACAAACAATAATATATGAAATCTCATTTCAATAATAACACATATATATTTTATTTTTAATATATGTGTCACGACCCAAATCGGGCCGCGACTGGCACCCACACTTACCCTCCTGTGTGAGCGAACCAATCAATCTAAACCTTAACATTTCAATATAATATCAACAGAAAGTAATGCGGAAGACTTAAACTCATTAAAAAAACCAATTCAATAACTTCTAAAACTCAACAACTATTATTATCCCCAAAATCTGGAAGTCATCATCACAAGAACATCTACTTCAATATACTAATTCTAAGAGTATCTAAGAATCTAAAATACATAAACAGCTAGTCCATGCCGGAACTTCAAGGCATCAAGACATGAAGAGGAAGACCCAGTCCAAGCTAGAAGCCTTAGCTCACCCTGAAATCCGGTGTAATGAAGACTGGCTAGAGTTGCGGTTGAGTTGAAGACGACGGCACGTTTGCTGCACTCCACAAATAAACAAGAAAGAAACATACAAGTAGGGGTCAGTACAAACACAAGTACTGAGTAGGTATCATCGGCCAACTCAAAATAGAAAACAGTATATATCAGATAACATCATAAAATCAACTAATATCCTTAGCATGCGGCATTTACAATTACCATAACCCTTGGTCACAACACCAAGCACATCAATGAGGACTCACGCCTCCTCATCATACTCATTTGGGAATCAAGTTCATTAGATTGAGTATATTAACATCTTTCAAGATTCATTATCTTTATTCCTCTCGTGTCGGTACGTGACACTCCGCTCCTCATATACTATCCTGGTGTCGGAACGTGACACTCCGATCCTCATTCTATCCTGGTGTCGGAACGTGACACCCGATCAATATTCTATCCATGTACCGGAACGTGGCACCCGATCCATATACTATCCTGGTGTCGGAACGTGACACTCCGATCCTCATATCCTATCCTGGTACCGAAACGTGGCACCCGATCCATATACTATCCTGGTGTCGGAACGT
>NC_028646.1:39024197-39024871 GCF_001406875.1 Solanum pennellii | reverse complement strand
TGGGTCGGATAATTACGTTCATGCACCTTTAATTGCCTCGAAGCATTAGCAATTACATTCTTCTCTTGCATTAGCACTGAACCCAAACCAGAATAGGATGCATCACAATAAACAATGAAGTTCTTACCTTTCACGGGCAAGGTGAGAATTGGTGCAGTAGTCAACAAGGTCTTGAAGTTCTGAAAGCTTTCTTCACACTCGTCTGACCATACAAATGGAACATTCTGCTTAGTCAAGTTCGTCAATTGGGAAGCAATGGAAGAGAACCCCTTGACAAATCGACGGTAATAGCTAGCTAAACCAACAAAGCTCCTTATTTCTGACACATTAGTAGGTCTTACCCAATTCTTCACTGTCTCAATCTTAGAAGGATCAACCATCACTCCATCCTTAGACACCACGTGCCCCATGAAGGACACTGAATCTAGCCAAAACTCACACTTGGAGAATTTGGCATAAAGCTTTTTCTCCCTCAACATTTCCAATACCATTCTCAAATGCTCCTCATGTTCTTTCTTGCTCTTTGAGTATATCGGTATATCATCAATAAATACGATCACAAAGAGATCCAGATATGGCTTAAAAATCCCGTTCATCAAGCTCATGGAAGCAGCAGGGGCATTCGTAAGACCAAAAGACATCACTACAAATTCGTAATGCCCATACGTGGTCCG
>NC_028646.1:39013621-39022614 GCF_001406875.1 Solanum pennellii | reverse complement strand
TTGAGGTGTGCCAAGAAAGCTAAACAACCCTTACTAACCATTCTCTTAGCACGAAGAAAGGAGATGATACGAACCAGAGTTGAAGTGTAGTCGCCCACCCACACTAACGGATCTGTCCCAGGCTTGGCTAACGTCACAGTTTTAGCATTACAATCCAATATCGCAAAATTCGGAGAAATCCAAGTCATACCCAGAATTAAATTAAAGTCAACCATTTCTAAGATAACCAAGTCTACATAAGTATTGCTCCCCACAAAAGTCACCAGACCAGACCTATATACTTTTTCAACTATCACAGACTCACCCACCGGAGTAGAAACACAAATAGGCATGTCAAGCAATTCACAATGTAAATTAAGACCATTAGCAAATGAGGAAGATACAAAAGAAAATGTGCATCCATGATCAAACAATACAGAAGCCATACAATCACAAACTAAAAGATTACCTGTGATAACAGCATCCGATGTCTCCGCTTCAGACCGCCCAGGGAAAGCGTAACAATGGGCCCTATCACCTGTCTGCCCGTTGCCCCTACCATGTTGTGTTGTAGTGGCTCTAGTTTGCCCGTCACCCCGGCCGTTTTGGTGACCGCCATTACCTCGGCCACCACGTTCTCCAGAATAGCGGCCTCTTCCATGACCACCTCTACCTCTAACATTTGGAGGTCTGTAACTCTGTTTTGGACAATACCTCTTAAATTGTCCAGTCTCCCCACATCCATAACATTCTCTGGATTAAAGCATAGGTCTCTCAGAGAAGTGTTGACCGGTCTGAGGTGGACCCCCAACTACAGTCTGTGATGAGGACTGAATTGGTCGGACTGAGTAACCTCCTGAACCCTGTCCTCTGGAGTAAAAACCATTAAACTCACCTCCCTTTCGAAACCTTTTTGATGTCGATGCCATGGTGAAGTCATCTGGCTTCACTCCCTCCACCTCTATCACGAAGTCTACCACTTCCTGAAAGGATTTCGCTGAAGCCGCTACCTGTAAGGCTGAAATCCGCAACTCTGACCTCAACCCCTTCACAAAACGGCGAATCCGCTCTTGTGGACTGAAACAAAGCTGAGTGGCATATCTGGAAAGTGCACGAAACTTAGCCTCATACGCCGTAACTGACATCCTACCTTGCTCTAGGCTCAAGAATTCATCTCTTTTCCTATCCCTCAAAGTCCGGGGGATATACTTCTCCATAAACAAGCTAGAGAATGATGCCCAAGTCATAGGTGGTGCCTCTGTTGGTTGACACTCAACATGTGACCGCCACCACATTTTGGCGTTTCCCTGAAACTGATAGGTTACAAACTCAACGCCAAATCGTTCCACTATGCCCATTTTATGTAGTAACTCATGACAATCAACCAGAAAATCGTAGGCATCCTCAGATTCAGCACCCTTGAAGACTGGAGGTTTCAATTTCAAGAACTTACTGAAAAGTTCATGCTGATCGCTTGTCATTATAGGCCCTGTAGTCAAACGAGGAAACGTGCCTATTTCCAATGGAACATCCATGCGGGGAGCCGCAGTAGTTGCCTGTTGTACTTCCGGAACCTGAGGTGTTGGTGCAGAAAACACTGGAGGCGCTTGGCCTTGATCAGATAACCCGCTAAGATAAGCAAGAACCTGATTGATCATCTCTGGGGTAGGTTGGGGTGGCAATCCCTCATTCTGTACTTGTTCGTTCTCCCCTTCCTCACCCTCCATTACTACTTCCTCAGTCGGTGGAGGAGTCACCGCCCTAGTACCAGATGGGGCAGGTGCTTGTCCTCTTCCCCTAGAGGACGTCCTCCCACGACCTCTACCACGGCCTCTTGCCGTTGCTCTTCCTCGAGCTACAGCCCCAGCGGCTGGCTCAGACGCACCCTGTTCCGCCGGTGCTGATGTTGACGTAGTCGTTGCTCTAGTTCTGACCATCTGCGAAAATAGAGTGAAGATGGTCAGATACCAATTTGTATCATCTAGATACCAATTGGATTCAAGTAATAGCACGAAAGAAAGAAAGAATGGAATTTTCCTAAAGTCCTATAGCCTCTCAAAGAAAAGTAAAGGCGTCCCCCTACCGTTCCTTAAGACTCTACTAGACCTGTTCTTGTGTGATGAGACCAACGAACCTAATGCTCTGATACCAAGTTTGTCACGACCCAAAACCGAGCCGCGACTGGCACCCACACTTACCCTCCTATGTGAGCGAACCAACCAATCTAAACCCTAACATTTCAATTTAATATCAACAGAAAGTAATGCGGAAGACTTAAACTCATTAATAAAAAACAATTCAATAACTTCTAAAATTCAACATCTATTATTCCCCAAAATCTGGAAGTCATCACCACAAGAACATCTATGATCAAATTACTAAACTAAGAGTATTCTAAGAAACTAAAATAAACAAAAGCTAGTCCATGCCGGAACTCCAAGGCATCAAGACATGAGGAAGAAGATCCAGTCCAAGCTAGAAGCATTAGCTCACCCTGAAATCCGGTGTAATGAAGACTGGCTAGAGTTGCGGTTGAGTTGAAGACGACGGTACGTTTGCTGCACTCCACAAATAACAAAGAAAACAAATACAAGTAGGGGTCAGTACAAAACACGGGTACTGAGTAGATATCATCGGCCAACTCAAAATAGAAAACAGTATATATCAGATAATATCATAAATCAACTACAATACTCAACGTGTAGCAACAACAAGTTCTATAATCATTAATAAACACCGCCAAGTTCACACATGAGGACTCAAGCCTCAATACCATACTCTTTTGGGAATTAGGTTCATTAGATTGAGTATATTAACATCTTTCAAGATTCTTTATCTTTATTCCTCTTGTGTCGGTACGTGACACTCCGCTCCCCTACTACTATGTGTCGGTACGTGACACTCCGATCCCCTAATTCTACGTGTCGGTTCGTGACACCCGATCCCCTAATTCTACGTGTCGGTTCGTGACACCCGATCCCCTAATTCTACGTGTCGGTTCGTGACACCCGGTCCCCCTAATTCTACGTGTCGGTTCGTGACACCCGATCCCCTAATTCTACGTGTCGGTTCGTGACACCCGGTCCCCCTAATACTACGTGTCGGTTCGTGACACCCGCTCCACTAATCTCATTCTATTAATTCATCAATCCTTCTTTTATACCAAGGCATCATCAACCCCATTACTTTAGTTCATCAAGCCTTCTTTTATACCAAGGCATCATCAATCTCATTAATAAAGTAGATTAGGGTTTTTCAAGATTTGGGATTCAATAGCTTCATCATGCTTATTTTATCACAATTATATAATCACATTCATACAAGCATACAATTAAGCATATAGAAGGGTTTACAATACTACCCAATACATATCATTCGCTATTAAGAGTTTACTACGAATAGCATAAACCATAACCTACCTCCACCGAAGATTCGTGATCAAGCAAGCAAATTCCCCAAAGCTTGTGTTTCCTCTTCGTTCGTTTCTCTCTTTCTCGTTCGACCCTCTCTCTCTCTCTTTGTTCTTTCTATTTTTCTCATTCAAACCCTCTTTCTTTTACCCTAATTAGCATATAATTAAGTATAAAAATTGCAATAATATCCCACTAATTAACTCAAGGTTACCTCTTTTAACCCCCAAGTAATTAGACTTATTAACATTAACCCTCTAACTTTATAATTAAAGCAGGAATAGTCCAAAACGCCCCTTAAATTACTTACCAGAAATCCGACCCAGCCTGGGATTACGCAGCCTGTGACGGCCCGTCGTGCCTGCGACGGTCCGTCCTGCTGCTTCCGTCACAAAGTTCAGAGACTCAATTTCCTTGAAGAGTCTGTGACGGTCCGTCGTGCCCACGACGGTCCGTCCTGCCATGTCGTCACGAAGTTCAGAGAGTCGATTTCAGTACCCAAATTTCAGAATTCTAAGTGTTTTGGAACGAGACCCCCTCGACGGCCCGTCGTGCCCATGACGGTCCGTCGTGGGTTCCGTCGACTCACACAGTTTTTCCAGAAATAAAATCTGCTGCTCAAAACGACTAAACAGGTCGTTACAATATGACTCCCTCCTTTTTTATTTATATGAACTTATTTTTTATTTCATTTCAAAAAGAAAATAAATTCTAAATTTTAATTTTATTATATAGTATATTAAATATCACAAAATTAAAAAAAATATTTCAATACACAAAATTTAATATACATATAAATTTTAATTTGAATTTTGATTGGTTCCACCTAATATTATACTTGATATATAATTATTAAGAGCTAAGTGTATTCATTATTTATTAACTCTCACATAATAAATAGATATCAAATAACTCATAAAAAATAAGAAATAACAAAAATGAGGTAATACTAATAATAATACCTAAAGATGTTTCTTGAACTATTTAATTTTTTGTTATCATTCTTGTAGATTTTTGCTTGCATGAGTTACATTTTTTTCTTTGATCATCATTCACTTCATATATAGAAAGATGTTTCTAAAGTTTATTCTTGATAGATTTTTGTTAGAATTAAATTACATTTTTATTCTCGGTCATCTTTAAAACAAATATATCATCCTATTTATTTTTATTAGTAAAGTTACTTTTAATATTTTTTTCTTTAATTTCAATGTAATATATATTATTAATTTTATTTCACACGAATTTATTTTCAAGTATATTAATTGAAGCCAAAATAAAGATTAAAATAATTAATTCATGATATTTTTAAATAAAAAGTAGGCTTTTTAAAAGTATAATGAATAGAAAAAATATTAAGAATTAATTTAAAATAATTGTAATATAGAATAATAATAAAATTGATATCACAATAAATCACAAGAGAAATAAAAAGGAAATGAAATAATAACAAAATAAGTTAGTGGTAATAACAATAACTTAAGACGTTTCTAGCACTATTTAATTTTTTTATTATCATTTTTGGTAGATTTTTATTAGCGTGAAATTACATTTTTCCCTTGATTATTATTCACTTCATATATAAAAAGATAATTCTAGAATTATTTATTATCTTTCTTCATAGATTTTTGTTAGAGTGAGATTATAATTTTGCCCTTGGTCGTCCTCCCACTTCACTCTTGTATATAATAGAAAAAATAAAATATATAAAAAGTATTAAGAACTAAATCAAAGTAAGTAAAATAGAATGATAAATATATATCACAATAGTTCACAAACGAAAAGAAAGTGAAGTAATAACAAAATAAGTTAATAGTATAACAAGGGAAAACGCAAAAGTAACCTCCTAGACTATGACCGAAATCTCAGAGACACACCTTAACTAAACTAAGGTCCTATTATCCCCCTGAACTTATTTTTTTTGTAATTTTGTGCACCTTTTGTCTTACGTGGCACACCTGTGACTCCACAATTCGTGGGATATATTTGGATGCCACGTAAGTAAAAAAGGTGCACAAAATTTAAAAAAAAAAAGAAGAAGATAAGTTCAGGGGGTAATTGGACCTTAATTTAGTTAAGGTGTGTCTCTGTTATTTCAGTCATAGTCTAGGGGGTACTTGTGCATTTTCCCTAATAAAAATAACTAAAGATGTTTCTAGAAGTATTTAATTTTCTTGTTATCATTCTTGGTAGATTTTTGTTAGCGTGAAATTATTTTTTTACCCTTGATCATTATTCACTTCATATATAGAAAGATGTTTCTAGAATTATTTACTATCTTTCTTAATTGATTTTTTGTCTTGTTATAATTCTCGTTAGATTTTGTTAGTGTGAAGTTATATTTTTACTTTCGATCATCATTCACTTCATATATAGAAAGACATTTGTAGAATTATTTGTTTTTCTTGCTATCACTCTTAGTATATTTTTGTTACAATGAAATTATATATTTATTCTTGATTGTCTTAAATGCAAATATTTCATCCTATTCATTTTTATTTGTAAGTTATTTTTAACATCCTTTTCTTTAATTTCAATCTAATATATATTATTAATATTATCACATTTATTTCTTTTCAAGTATATTCATTAGAGCCAAAATAAAGGTGAATATAATTAATTCATAACAAATTTATATATTTAAAGTAGACATTTTTTATATATAAAAAATATTAAGAACTTAATCAAAGTAAGTAAAATAGAGTGATAAATATATATCACAATAATTCACAAAAGAAAGGAAAGTGAAGTAATAACAAAATAAGTTAATACTAATAATAATAACTAAAGATGTTTCTAGAAATATTTAATTTTCTTGTTATAATTCTTGGTAGATTTTTGTTAGTGTGAAATTATTTTCTTACCCTTGATCATTATTCACTTCATATATAGAAAGATGTTTCTAGAATTATTTACCATCTTTATTGATAGATTTTTGTTAGAATGAAATAACAGTATTACCCTTAGTCGTCCTACCAGTTCACTCTTCTATATAATTAAAATATACTAGATATCATGTCCCGCACCAGCACAGACCCAACGTATGTTAGTTTTTTCCTTCCAAATTATGTGACACAAGTGAAATTTGAAAAGGCGAACTAAATTCTGTATGTGTTTTCTAAAAAAATATTTTAAATTGTTAATTTTTGGAGTTCCTTTTATGTTATTTTTGAATAATATATGTTACTCCATCTGTTTTATTTTATGTGATACAAGTGATTTTAGGAAAGTAAACGAAATTTCGTATATGATTCTCACATATTCTTAGTTGTTATTTTACTGTGATTCATAGTACTTTTTAGTTCTTACGTTATTTTCAAACTTGTTTCAATAAAAATAAGGGAGTCAACCAAATTTTATTATGTTTTTTGACTATTTTTTTCTAAAAATATCTTAAATTGTTACATTGCATTTTTTGAGATTCTTTTTTATTGTAATTTTCAAATATATATCAAATTAGAAATTATAATGAAGAATTAAAGTTTTCAAATCATTGTATTTCTATATTAACATTTTGAAATCTTTAAAACTCCACATATATGCACAAATTAATAGAAGGAAGACATGAAAACCCATTTCAATAATAACACATATATATTTCATTTTTAATAAATGACTCCCTCCTTTTTTATTTTATATGAACTTATTTTTTATTTTATTTTTAAAAAAAATATCTTCTGAATGTTAATTTTTTTTATATAGCATATTAAAGATCACAAAATTAAAAAATATTTCAATACATAATTTAATATACATATAAATTTTAATGTTAATTTTGATTGGTTCCACCTAATATTATACTTGATAAATTATTAATAGCTAACGTAATCATTATTTATTAACTTTCATATATAATAAATAGATATCACAATAACAAAAAAAAGTGAAGAAATAACAAAAATGAGGTAATACTAATAATAATACCTAAAGATTTTTTGTAGAACTATTTAATTTTCTTGTTATCATTCTTGGTAGATTTTTGCTTGCATGAGTTACATTTTTACCGTTGATCATCCTTAACTTCATATATAGAAAGATGTTTAAAATTATTTATTCTTGATAGATTTTGGTTAGTATGAAGATACATTTTTATTTTTGGTCATCATTAATACAAATATATCATCCTATTCATTTTTATCTGTAAAGTTACTTTTAACATATTTTTCTTTATTTTCAATCTAATATGTATTATAAATTTTACCACACTAATTTATTTTCAAGTATATTAATTAGAGCCAAAATAAAAATTGAAATAATTAATCCATGATATTTTTATATAAAAAGTAGGTCTTTTTATAAGCATAATGAACAGAAAAATATTAAGAATTAAATTAAAGTAATAGTAAAATAGAGTAATAATAAAATAGACATCACAATAACTCACAAAAGAAATAAAAAGGAAATGAAGTAGTAACAAAATAAGTTAATGGTAATAACAATAATTTAAGATGTTTTTAGAACTATTTAATTTTTTTTATCATTTTGGTAGATTTTTGTTAGTGTGAAATTACATTTATCATCCTTCTTCATAGATTTTTGTTAGAGTGAAATTACATTTTTGCCCTTGATCATCCTCCAACTTCATTCTTCTATATAAATATATATAAATATAAATAATAGAATATATAGTAGTAATACTAGACAATTTACGGCCCGTTCATGGGTCCAACATAATTAATTGTCTTTACAATTTTAGTTTTTTTACATCTTAATTCACATATTATTATAATTTCTAAAAGTTTCTAGCATTTAAAAAAATTACAAAAATCTCTATCAGAGACATCTCTTGTCACGACCCAAAACGAGCCGCGAGTGGCACCCACACTTATCCTCCTATGAGACCGAACCAACCAATCTAAACCCCAACATTTCAACCATAATAACAGAATATAATGCGGAAGACTTAAAACTCATTAATGAAAATAGATTAATAATTTCTAAAAACTCAAACACCTACTATTATCCCCAAAATCTGGAAGTCATCATCACAAGAACATCTATCCTCAAATTTCTAAATCTAAGAGTATCTAAGAACTAAAATAAATAAACAGCTAGTCCATGCCAGAACTTCAAGGCATCAAGACGTGAAGGAGAAGATCCAGTCAAAGCTAGAAACAATATCTCACCCTGAAATCTGAGGTGATGAAGACTGGCTAGAGTTGCGGTTGAGTTGAAGACGACGGTACGTTTGCTGCACTCCACAATTAACAAAGAGAAAACATGCAAGTAGGGGTCAGTACAAAACACAAGTACTGAGTAGATATCATCGGCCAACTCAAAATAGAAAACAGTATATATCAGATAATATCATAAAATCAACTACAATACTCAACAGGTAGCAACAACAAGTACGAGAATCATTGATAAATAACACCAAGTACACCCATGAGGACTCAAGCCTCCATACCATACTCATTTGGGAAATAGGTTTATTAAATTGAGTATATTAACATATTTCAAGATTCATTCTCTTTACTATCCTGGTGTCGGAACGTGACACTCCGATCCTCATCATACTATCCTGGTGTCGGAACGTGACACCCGATCCACTACTACTATCCTGGTGTCGGAACGTGACACTCCGATCCTCATCAAATCCTGGTG
>NC_028646.1:39012863-39013544 GCF_001406875.1 Solanum pennellii | reverse complement strand
CCCGATCCTCATCATACTATCCTGGTGTCGGAACGTGACACCCGATCCATTAATACTATCCTGGTGTCGGAACGTGACACCCGATCCTCTATTACTATCCTGGTGCCGGAACGTGACACCCGATCCACTAACCTCATTCTTCTAGTTCATCAAGCCTTCTTTTATACCAAGGCATCATCATTAACAAGAGGTTTTAAGGTTTCAAATTCAACAGCATCATCATGCTAATTCATTACAATTACATAATCACATCATGCAAGCATACCATTAAGCATATAGCAGACTTTACAATACTACCCAATGCATATCATTCGCTATTAAGAGTTTACTATGAAAAGCATAAACCATAACCTACCTCCACTGAAGAATTTTGATCAAGCAATCTACTTTCCCAAAGCCACGTTCTTCTTCTCTCTCTCGTTCGTTCGTTCTCCCTCTCCTTGTTCTTTCTATTTTTCTTAATCAAACCCTCTTTCTTTTACCCTAATTACCATATAATTAAGTATAAAAGATGACAAAAGTAACCCACTAATTAATTCAAGGTTATCCCCTTTAATCCCCAAGTAATTGAATTATTAACATTAACCCACTAACTTTATAATTATAAGCAGGAATAGTCCAAAACGCCCCTTAAAACATTTAACAGAAATCCGACCCAGTCAAGGTTACGCAGCCTGTGAC
>NC_028646.1:38984889-39012796 GCF_001406875.1 Solanum pennellii | reverse complement strand
TCCTGCCATTTCGTCGCGAAGTTCAGAGAGTCGATCTCAGTACCCAAATTTCAGAATTCTAAGTGTTTTGAAATGAGACCCCCTCGACGGTCCGTCGTGCCCATGACGGTCCGTCGTTGGATCCGTCGACTCAGACAGTTATTACCAAAATTCACTCTACTGCTCAAAACGACTAAACAGGTCGTTACAATTGATACCAATTTACCCATCGTTCGTCCTCGAACGATCACAAGAAGAAGAACAAGGGCGAGAAAGAGTACCTGAATCTGTGAAAAGGTGTGGTTATCTTTCTTGCATATCAGCCTCCTTCTCCCAAGTGGACTCTTCGACTGGTCGATTCTTCCATTGAACTTTGATGGATGCAATCTCTCTTGACCTCAACTTGCGGACTTCTCTATCTAAAATAGCAACAGGCTCCTCCTCATAAGACAAATTCTCATCAAGCAGAACTGAATCCCAACGAATGATGTAGTTTCCATCCCCATGGTATCTTTTCAACATAGACACATGAAATACCGGATGCACTCCTGACAGTCCTGGGGGCAAGGCTAATTCATAAGCTACCTCCCCCACGCGCGTCAGAACTTCAAATGGACCAATATATCTCGGACTAAGCTTACCTCGCTTACCAAACCGCATCACCCCTTTCATGGGCGAAACCTTCAGCAAGACTTGCTCACCCTCCATAAACTCCAAGTCTCTAACCTTTCGATCTGCATATTCTTTCTGCCTACTTTGAGACGCTAGAAGCTTTTCCTGAATGCATTTCACTTTATCTAATGATTCCCTCAGAAGGTCAGTACCCCAAGGTCTAACCTCAAATGCATCAAACCACCCAATGAGAGATCTACATCTTCTCCCATACAGTGCCTCAAATGGGGCCATATCAATAATTGAGTGATAGCTATTGTTGTATGAGAACTCTGCTAAGGGTAAGAAGTTATCCCAATGGCCACCAAATTCTATCACACATGCACGAAGCATATCCTCCACCACTTGAATCGTTCGCTCAGACTGACCATCGGCCTGAGGGTGAAATGCGGTACTAAGATCCAACCTAGTACCCAATTCAGCATGCAATGTTATCCAAAACTTAGATGTAAACTGCGTACCTCTATCTGATATGATAGAAAGTGGAACTCCATGCAATCGAACAATTTCTGAGATGTAAAGTTTGGGTAACTTCTCTGCATTGTAAGTCACCTTAACCGGAATGAAGTGAGCAGACTTAGTTAACCTATCAACAATTACCCAAATGGAGTCATACTTACCCATTGTCTTTGGAAGACCAACCACGAAGTCCATTGCAATTCTCTCCCACTTCCATTCAGGAATGGGCATTCTCTGAAGTGTCCCTCCAGGCCTCTGATGTTCATACTTTACCTGCTGAAAATTCGGGCATTGAGCAACAAAATCAACAATGTCGCGCTTCATCCTCCTCCACCAGAAATGTTGCTTTAGATCGCGATACATCTTGGTTGCACCAGGATGTATTGAATACCTTGAACTATGAGCCTCTGTGAGAATGGTGTGAATCAAATCATCGACGCGGGGTACACATACCCTTCCCTTAATTCTCAAAACACCTTCCTCATCGATTTGTGCTTCTTTAGCCTCTCCTCGCAACACCTTATCTCGGATCCGGATCAGTTTCTCATCAGTAAACTGCTTTCCCTTAATCTTGTCAAGAAAAGAAGATCTTGCCTCCATACAGGCCAAAAATCCTCCAATCTCATTTACTTCTAGCCTCATGAGGTCATTAGCCAGAGTCTGAACTTCTCTAGCCAATGGGCGTCTGGAAACCTGTAAGTGAGCTAGGCTTCCCATGCTCCCTGTTTTTCTACTTAACGCATCTGCCACCACGTTAGCTTTTCCCGGATGATACAAAATAGTGACATCATAGTCCTTCAGTAGTTCCATCCACCTTCTCTGTCTCAAGTTCAAATCTTTCTGAGTAAAAACATACTGTAGGCTACGATGATCCGTATAAACTTCACACTTAACCCCATATAAATAATGTTTCCATTGCTTTAATGCAAACACTACCGCAGCCAACTCCCAATCATGGGTCGGATAATTACGTTTATGCACCTTTAATTACCTCGAAGCATATGCAATTACATTCTTCTCTTGCATTAGCACTGCACCCAAACCAGAATAGGATGCATCACAATAAACAATGAAGTTCTTACCTTCCACTGGCAAGGTGAGAATTGGTGCAGTAGTCAACAAAGTCTTGAGCTTCTAAAAGCTTTCTTCACACTCGTCCGACCATACAAATGGAACACTCTGCTTAGTCAAGTTTGTGAATTGGGAAGCAATAGAAGAGAATCCCTTGACAAATCGACGGTAGTAGCTAGCTAAACCAACAAAGCTCCTTACTTCTGACACATTAGTAGGTCTTACCCAATTTCTCACTGTTTCAATCTTAGATGGATCCACCATCACTCCATCCTTAGAAACTACGTGCCCTAAGAAGGACACTGAATCTAGCCAAAACTCACACTTGGAGAATTTGGCATAAAGCTTTTTCTCCCTCAACATTTCCAACACAATTCTCAAGTGCTCCTCATGTTCTTTCTTGCTCTTTGAGTATACCAGTATATCATCAATGAATACAATTACAAAGAGATCCAGGTATGGCTTAAACATCCCATTCATAAAGCTCATGAAAGCAGCAGGGGCATTCGTAAGCCCAAAAGACATTACTAAGAACTCATAATGCCCATACCTGGTCCGCAAAACAGTCTTGGGCACATCTGCTGCCCGTATTTTCAATTGATGATAACCAGATCTCAAGTCGATTTTTGAGAAGGTACAAGCACCTTGTAAATGATCGAAAAAATCATCAATGCGAGGAAGAGGATACCTGTTCTTAACAGTTACTTTATTTAGTTGCCTGTAATCTATGCACATCCGAAGACTCCCATCTTTCTTCTTCACAAACAAAACAGGAGCACCCCAAGGGGATGCACTCGGTCTAATAAAGCCTTTCCCTAACAATTCTTGAAGTTGGGCCTTTAACTCCCTTAACTCTGCTGGAGCCATTCTATAAGGGGGTATGGAAATGGGACGAGTACCCGGCTCCAAATCAATGCAAAAGTCAATATCCCTGTCCGGTGGCATACCAGGAAGGTCTGCAGGGAACACATCCAGAAACTCACGAACTACCGAAACCGACTCAATCGAAGGTACTTGGGTAGTATCATCCCTGAGGTGTGCCAAGAACGCTAAACACCCTTTACTAACCATTTTCTTAGCACGAAGAAAGGAGATGATACGAACTGGAGTGGAAGTGTAGTCACCCTCCCATACTAACGGATCTGTCCCAGGCTTGGCCAACGTTACAGTTTTAGCATTACAATCTAAGATTGCAAAATTTGGAGAAAGCCAAGTCATACCCAGAATTACATCGAAATCAACCATTTCTAAGATAACCAAGTCTACACGAGTATTGCTACCCATAAAAGTCACCAGACAAGACCTATATACCTTTTCGACTATCACAGACTCACCCACCGGAGTAGAAACACGAATAGGCATGTCAAGCAATTCACAATGTAAATTAAGACCAGTAGCAAATGAGGAAGATACATATGAAAATGTGGAGCCAGGATCAAATAATACAGAAGCCATGCAATCACAAACCAAAAGATTACCTGTGATAACAGCATCAGATCTCTCCGCTTCAGACCGCCCGGGGAAAGCATAACAATGGGCCTTATCACATGTCTGTCCATTGCCCCTACCATGTTGTGCTGCAGAAGTTCAAGTTTGCCCGCCACCCCGGTTGATTTGGTGACCACCATTACCTCGGCCACCACGTTCTCTAGAATAGCGGCCTCTTCCATGACCACCTCTACCTCTGACTATTGGGGGTCTGTAACTCTGTTTTGGACAGTATCTCTTATTATGTCAAACTTCCCCACATCCATAACACTCTGTGGGTTCAAGCATAGGTCTCTGCGAGAATGACGAAGTCTGGGGATAACCTCCAACCTCAGAGAAATGTTGACCGGTCTGAGGTGGACCCCCAACTACAGCCTGTAGTGAAGACTGAATAGGTCGGGCTGGATAACTTCCTGAACCCTGCCCTCTGGAGTAAGAACCATTAAACTCACCTCCCTTACGAAACCTTTTTGATGTCGATGCCATGGTGAAGTCATCTGGCTTCACTCCCTCCACCTCTATCACGAAGTCTACCACTTCCTGAAAGGATTTTGCTGTAACCGCTACCTGTAAGGCTGCAATCCGCAAATCTGACCTCAACCCTTTCACAAAACAGCGAATCCGCTCTTGTGGACTGAAACAAAGCTGGGTGGCATACCTGGATAATGCACGGAACTTAGCCTCATATGCAGTAACCGACATCCTGCCTTGCTCTAGGCTCAAGAACTCATCTCTCCTCCTATCCCTCAAGGTCCGGGGGATATACTTCTCCATAAATAAGCTAGAGAATGAGGCCCAAGTCATAGGTTGTGCCTGTGCGGGTTGACACTCAACATGTGACCGCCACCACATTTTGGCATTTCCCTGGAACTGATAGGTTACAAACTCAACGCCAAATCGTTCCACTATGCCCATTTTATGTAGTAACTCATGACAGTCAACCAGAAAATCGTAGGCATCCTCAGATTCAGCACCCTTGAAGACTGGACGTTTCAATTTCAAGAACTTACTGAAAAGTTCGTGCTGATCACTTGTCATTATAGGCCCTGTAGTCAATCGAGAAAACGTGCCTATTTCCAATGAGGCATCCATGCGGGGAGCCCCAGCAGCGGCATGTTGTACTCCCGGAACCTGAGGTGCTGGTGCAGAAAACACTGGAGGTGTCTGGCCTTGATCAGATAACCCGCTAAGATAAGCAAGAACCTGATAAATCATCTCTGGGGTAGGTTGGGGTGGAAATTCCTCATTCTGCACTTGCTCATTTTCCCCGTCCTCACCCTCTCTTACCACTTCCTCAGTCGGTGGAGGAGTCACCGCCCTAGTACCAGATGGGCTAGTTGCTTGTCCTCTTCCTCTAGAGGACGTCCTCCCGCGGCCCCTTCCACGGCCTCTTTCCACAACTCCTCTTCGAGCTACAGCCCTAGTGGCTGGCTCAGACGCATCTTGTCTTGCCGGTGTTTGTGTTGGCGCAGTTGTTGCTCTAGTTCTAACCATCTGCGAAATAGAGTGAAGATGGTCAGATACCAATTTGTATCACCTAGATACCAATTGGATCCAAGTAATAGCACGAAAGAAAGAAAGAATGGAATTTTCCTAAAGTCCTATAGCCTCTCAAAGAAAAGTAAAGGCGTCCCCCTACCGTTCCTTAAGACTCTACTAGACTCGTTCTTGTGTGATGAGACCAACGAACCTAATGCTCTGATACCAAGTTTGTCACGACCCAAAACTAGCCGCGAGTGGCACCCACACTTATCCTCCTATGTGAGTGAACCAACCAATCTAAACCCCAACATTTCAACCATAATAACAGAATATAATGCGGAAGACTTAAAACTCATTAATCAAAATAGATTAATAACTTCTAAAAACTCAAACACCTATTATTATCCCCAAAATCTGGAAGTCATCATCACAAGAACATCTATCCTCAAATTTCTAAATCTAAGAGTATCTAAGAACTAAAATAAATAAACAGCTAGTCCATGCCAGAACATCAAGGCATCAAGACGTGAAGGAGAAGATCCAGTCCAAGCTAGAAACAATAGCTCACCCTGAAATCTGACGTGATGAAGACTGGCTAGAGTTGCGGTTGAGTTGAAGACGACGGTACGTTTGCTGCACTCCACAATTAACAAAGAGAAAACATGCAAGTAGGGGTCAGTACAAAACACAAGTACTGAGTAGATATCATCGGCCAACTCAAAATAGAAAACAATATATATCAGATAATATCATAAAATCAACTACAATACTCAACAGGTAGCAACAACAAGTACGAGAATCATTGATAAATAACACNAGTATATATCAGATAATATCATAAAATCAACTACAATACTCAACAGGTAGCAACAACAAGTACGAGAATCATTGATAAATAACACCAAGTACACCCATGAGGACTCAAGCCTCCATACCATACTCATTTGGGAAATAGGTTTATTAAATTGAGTATATTAACATATTTCAAGATTCATTCTCTTTGCTATCCTGGTGTCGGAACGTGACACTCCGATCCTCATCATGCTATCCTGGTGTCGGAACGTGACACTCCGATCCTCATCATGCTATCCTGGTGTCGGAACGTGACACTCCGATCCTCATCATGCTATCCTGGTGTCGGAACGTGACACTCCGATCCTCATCATGCTATCCTGGTGTCGGAACGTGACACTCCGATCCTCATCATGCTATCCTGGTGTCGGAACGTGACACTCCGATCCTCATCATGCTATCCTGGTGTCGGAACGTGACACTCCGATCCTCATCATGCTATCCTGGTGTCGGAACGTGACACTCCGATCCTCATCATGCTATCCTGGTGTCGGAACGTGACACTCCGATCCTCATCATGCTATCCTGGTGTCGGAACGTGACACTCCGATCCTCATCATGCTATCCTGGTGTCGGAACGTGACACTCCGATCCTCATCATGCTATCCTGGTGTCGGAACGTGACACTCCGATCCTCATCATGCTATCCTGGTGTCGGAACGTGACACTCCGATCCTCATCATGCTATCCTGGTGTCGGAACGTGACACTCCGATCCTCATCATGCTATCCTGGTGTCGGAACGTGACACTCCGATCCTCATCATGCTATCCTGGTGTCGGAACGTGACACTCCGATCCTCATCATGCTATCCTGGTGTCGGAACGTGACACTCCGATCCTCATCATGCTATCCTGGTGTCGGAACGTGACACTCCGATCCTCATCATGCTATCCTGGTGTCGGAACGTGACACTCCGATCCTCATCATGCTATCCTGGTGTCGGAACGTGACACTCCGATCCTCATCATGCTATCCTGGTGTCGGAACGTGACACTCCGATCCTCATCATGCTATCCTGGTGTCGGAACGTGACACTCCGATCCTCATCATGCTATCCTGGTGTCGGAACGTGACACTCCGATCCTCATCATGCTATCCTGGTGTCGGAACGTGACACTCCGATCCTCATCATGCTATCCTGGTGTCGGAACGTGACACTCCGATCCTCATCATGCTATCCTGGTGTCGGAACGTGACACTCCGATCCTCATCATGCTATCCTGGTGTCGGAACGTGACACTCCGATCCTCATCATGCTATCCTGGTGTCGGAACGTGACACTCCGATCCTCATCATGCTATCCTGGTGTCGGAACGTGACACTCCGATCCTCATCATGCTATCCTGGTGTCGGAACGTGACACTCCGATCCTCATCATGCTATCCTGGTGTCGGAACGTGACACTCCGATCCTCATCATGCTATCCTGGTGTCGGAACGTGACACTCCGATCCTCATCATGCTATCCTGGTGTCGGAACGTGACACTCCGATCCTCATCATGCTATCCTGGTGTCGGAACGTGACACTCCGATCCTCATCATGCTATCCTGGTGTCGGAACGTGACACTCCGATCCTCATCATGCTATCCTGGTGTCGGAACGTGACACTCCGATCCTCATCATGCTATCCTGGTGTCGGAACGTGACACTCCGATCCTCATCATGCTATCCTGGTGTCGGAACGTGACACTCCGATCCTCATCATGCTATCCTGGTGTCGGAACGTGACACTCCGATCCTCATCATGCTATCCTGGTGTCGGAACGTGACACTCCGATCCTCATCATGCTATCCTGGTGTCGGAACGTGACACTCCGATCCTCATCATGCTATCCTGGTGTCGGAACGTGACACTCCGATCCTCATCATGCTATCCTGGTGTCGGAACGTGACACTCCGATCCTCATCATGCTATCCTGGTGTCGGAACGTGACACTCCGATCCTCATCATGCTATCCTGGTGTCGGAACGTGACACTCCGATCCTCATCATGCTATCCTGGTGTCGGAACGTGACACTCCGATCCTCATCATGCTATCCTGGTGTCGGAACGTGACACTCCGATCCTCATCATGCTATCCTGGTGTCGGAACGTGACACTCCGATCCTCATCATGCTATCCTGGTGTCGGAACGTGACACTCCGATCCTCATCATGCTATCCTGGTGTCGGAACGTGACACTCCGATCCTCATCATGCTATCCTGGTGTCGGAACGTGACACTCCGATCCTCATCATGCTATCCTGGTGTCGGAACGTGACACTCCGATCCTCATCATGCTATCCTGGTGTCGGAACGTGACACTCCGATCCTCATCATGCTATCCTGGTGTCGGAACGTGACACTCCGATCCTCATCATGCTATCCTGGTGTCGGAACGTGACACTCCGATCCTCATCATGCTATCCTGGTGTCGGAACGTGACACTCCGATCCTCATCATGCTATCCTGGTGTCGGAACGTGACACCCGATCCTCTATTACTATCCTGGTGCCGGAACGTGACACCCGATCCACTAACCTCATTCTTCTAGTTCATCAAGCCTTCTTTTATACCAAGGCATCATCATTAACAAGAGGTTTTAAGGTTTCAAATTCAACAGCATCATCATGCTAATTCATTACAATTACATAATCACATCATGCAAGCATACCATTAAGCATATAGCAGACTTTACAATACTACCCAATGCATATCATTCGCTATTAAGAGTTTACTATGAAAAGCATAAACCATAACCTACCTCCACTGAAGAATTTTGATCAAGCAATCTACTTTCCCAAAGCCACGTTCTTCTTCTCTCTCTCGTTCGTTCGTTCTCCCTCTCCTTGTTCTTTCTATTTTTCTTAATCAANTTTTTCTTATTCAAACCCTCTTTCTTTTACCCTAATTACCATATAATTAAGTATAAAAGATGACAAAAATAACCCACTAATTAATTCAAGGTTATCCCCTTTAATCCCCAAGTAATTGAATTATTAACATTAACCCACTAACTTTATAATTATAAGCAGGAATATTCCAAAACGCCCCTTAAAACATTTAACAGAAATCCAACCCAGTCAAGGTTACGCAGCCTGTGACTGCCCGTCGTGCCTGCGACGGTCCGTCCTGCTGCTTCCGTCACAAAGTTCAGAGACTCGATTCATTAAAGAGTCTGTGACGGCCCGTCATGCCTGCCACGGTCCGTCCTGCCATTTCGTTGCGAAGTTCAGAGAATCGATCTCAGTACCCAAATTTCAGAATTCTAAGTGTTTTGAAACAGGACCCCCTCGACGGTCCGTCGTGCCCATGACGGTCGGTCGTGGGATCCGTCGACTCAGACAGTTATTACCAGAATTCACTCTACTGCTCAAAACGACTAAACAGGTCGTTACATCTCTCTCCTCTGTCAGATACATAACTATCTCCTCTCGAATACATACATATCCACTATCGAATATATCTTCATCCCCTCTTCAATACATCTCTATCGTTTCTTAGATACATATCTCTCCTCTCGGGTACATCCATATTCCCTCTCAAATATAACTTTCTCCTCTCGGATTCATCCGTGAGCTATGTGTCTACAGGCATCCTGAATGGCAATGTATCATTACCGATGTATTCGCATGTCTGCTGTTACATCTAAATTTTTTCATTCTAAGATTTGTATTTGTAATTTGAAAAAAGAGTAGAGATATAATGTAATTAACTATTAAAGCTATGAAAATTCTCAGTAGTCAATTTCAAAAGAATGGTGAATTAGTATATTTTATAATATTTGAATTTTAAATGTACATTTTATTCTTAGTAAGAAGATTTATAATCATATCACATATGAACATCTATGGTTTGTTTTAAACTACGAATTTTAAAAGTATTTTTTTAAAAATACTTCATTTTAAGTCAAATAAACATTATATAAATCGAAATGGAGTGAGTACAAACTTTAATTAAGTTTTTTTAAAAAAACTATTTTGCTTTTTTAACAAAATTTAAAATGAAAATGCTAAACCTTTTTCACAATTATGTTTTATAGTTTTTTTTATCAATATCTAGTCGATAATAACCAAAATTTTGATATAAATAAGGTAATAAAGTAACTTAATTCTAAAATTCAAGTATTGATATTGATTGAGAAAATATTTATTTATAAATTGTAAAGAATTCATAATCTAATATATAATATGCTTCTAACTCTAAACGAATGACACTAATTTATCATAATTCAAGGTTGTAAGAAGTAGAAATCAAGACTAAAATGTGTAACTATTATATGAAGGTCAATTCGTAGTTTATCTACTGTGAAAGTTTTCTAACTATATAATATGTAATTTTGTGAAAAATTAATTTTCAGTAAATAACTTCAATATATTACTTAATAATCTTTTTCAAATGTTCATACGAAATAAAATGCGTCGTTTACAATCCAAATTGAAAAAGTTGAATTCCAAAAAAATCTATGCAGCAAGGAAATAGAGAATTGCATTAAATTTGAGTTAAAACATTTCAAATTTGAGGAAAAATATAAAATGTTGATATCTTTGAAAAAGTTCATCGATCTTCATATATTTTACAAGTGGTATCTATTTTCTACAATATTATAATCTTCTTTTAGTAATATTTGTACCATAAGCTTCCATATGATAAAATATTAATCATTGATCAATCAATTCGAAAGATCGATTCAAAAGTCTTTTAAAATCTTTACTGCTTCAACTTATTTATAATGTGTTTGTAGTTTGCTTTGTCGGTTAATTTTGTGATACATTTCATTATTGTCTCCGATAATAGAAATACTTCTACATATTTTGGTATTAATATTGAAAATAATTATTAAAAATTTGATTTCTATTTTCCACGACAATAAAAACAATAATAAAATCAAATTTATTTCTATACACAGTAACAATTATCATAATGTTATATTCTAAATATTGAAAATATTTATTAGTATATTGATTTCTAACTCCACAAAAATAACAACAGTCATGAAAGCAATATTATTTTTATATACGATAACAATTGACATAATGTTATATTCTAAATTGCATTAATAATTTTTTTGATACTACACTCTTAATATCATATCGTAAAAGAAGCGTTGAATCGTACCCCCCACAAAAAACCAATATACTTATTTTTTCCCCATTTTTTTTTTAAAAAAAATTCTTCCTCTATATTTCTCAAGTCTTTTTCTATTGAAATTTTTATTGTGATGACCCAGAAGGTCATTTTTCGTAATTTAAATATCCGTCTAACTTGTGTGGATTAATTAATGAGTAATTATATACAAATGACTTAACTAATAGTTAAATGGTTAAAGTGATAATTTATAGAAAATTATTTACCACTAGGCCCATATATTAAAAATAAGTTAATGGTTTTGTCAGTTTTAATAAACAATTAAATTTGAAAAAAAATAGAGAGAGTAAGAAAACAGGAAGAATACAGAAGCGGCATCATCATTCCAGGTAACCTTAAGCATAACTTTAATGGTGGTTGCATATATGTATACATATTACTATTATATTAAGTAGAAAAAAAAATAATGAATTGTCCCTTGAAAATTGTTACAAGTATCATATTGTGTGCCAAAATATTCTTTATTAATGGCTATAGTGGAATTATGAGTTGGCAAGGATAGATAGATAATTGTATTACTTTGAAGGAACAATGGTGAATTTTTGGTGGCTTAGAAAGTTGAAAAAAATGGTGTTACTAATATTATTTTTATTTTCGTTTGTTATAAATTGTCTTTTTGGTGATTCGAGAAAAAGAAAAAAAAGGATGGGGCAGTCATCAACGTGACTTTCTCGGGAAAAAAAAGGAAAAAGAAAGAATGGGGCAAATATTGTTGGGATGTATTTCGTTGTTAATGGCAGCCAATGATTGGTTATAATATCCAATCATTGGACTGCAATGGAAGGTTACAGGCAGAAGGACAAAAAAAAACTATTCAACGTTATTACTGTTCTAATAAAATCAGTGGTGTAATTTTTATATTTTGGTTATTATATTATGATTCAAGTTTTGATAGGTTGTCATGTGTAATTAAATATTATATGTACAGTACTAAGTGAATATCATTAGAATTATGATATTGGGAAGGAATTAATTGGAATTTAATCCTAGGCTTGAA
This sequence comes from Solanum pennellii, assembly GCF_001406875.1. Lineage (NCBI taxonomy): Eukaryota > Viridiplantae > Streptophyta > Magnoliopsida > Solanales > Solanaceae > Solanum > Solanum pennellii. The sequence continues at coordinate 39,000,665 of NC_028646.1, read as the reverse complement.
ACTTCAATATCTATGGTAGTTGAAATGTTAATTGGCATCAAGAATGACAAACTTGATTATAAATATTGGTGAATTTTTTTGTCAAGGTTAAACACATAAAAGTGAGAGTGTTGATAGTTTTGAAACCTTATTGTGAATAAATATACTTGCATAGATTGCATTGATTTGAAAGCTCAACGGAAAGGGAAGTCTCAAGTCCAAGAGTGATTATTCGATTGGCTAAGGCAAGTGGATTTCTAAACTCTTGTTAAGCGTATGAAATTCGTTTATTTCCTTGTGTAGTGTTGAAAATGACTTGGAGATTTGTTGCTTATTTGTTGGTGTTGTATTCCTTGTAGTAAATTGCGTTTTGTTATCAAAATGGTTATCTCCTCATTTTCATTTGAGCATGTCATTTGCATTGTATCTGAGACATGGTTGTGGTAAGAGGATGTACCATTTCGAGGGTCGTATTGCGCAACCCGATGGATATTATATTTCGAGGGACGTATCACACGCCGCGAAGGTTATTATTATCGAGGGTCGTGTCGTGCGCCGCGACAGATGCATGGAAAGATATGTCCCCCATGGGTCCCGGACTGAGAGACAGCGGGTGTGTATCGTTAAGAAAGACATGCATCACTATATTTGACATTGCATCTCATGGCATTGTACATTTTATTATTGATGAACTTGAATACGTGTTTTGCTGATCTTGTGAGTGTTTCTCTGCGAAGATTATGACTGTTGAATATTGAGTTGTTATTGAGAATGTGTAAACTGATAGAGTGTGGTTATTGAGTTGTGTGTTTGGTAAACAGTAAATTGTTAGGGTATAGCGTGGAGGTTTAGATTGGGTGCAAGGAGTACCCGTATTTTGTTCACTTAACTTGTGTTTAGAGGTTTGCTTGTTGGGTACCGCGTGGTTTGGTACACACCCCTTGCTTCTACAAATTTTTGTACGTTACGAGCCAGGATCTTCGTGACACCTGTCATTCTTTTTGTTTCCGAGGCATCTTATGAAGGGTTGTGAGGTAGCTGCTTGTCATCTCAGCGAACTTTCCTACTCCAGTTTATGACTTTGTTTTTACTTGAAAAAAAACATCATTTTCGACTTCTATTTTCTTTCAACTCTAATATTTACATTAGAGGCTTGTGCACGTGACAACCTGGTTTTGGGGATTGAATTAATATGACTTGGTTTCATAATAGAAATTGTTGTTGGATTGTCATTTACTTCCGCACTGTGTTAGATATTGGGTTTTAGGCTGACTTGTCTTGGTGGGATAAGAAGAATGCCTTCACACCCATTTTTTGGATCTTGATAAAATGGTATTAGAGCCCCAGGTTCATAGGTCTCACGTGTATACAAGCCGAGTCTACGTAGAGTCTCAAGGATCAGTACGGAGACGTCTGTACTCATCTCTGAGAGACTATAAAGATTACTAGGAAACTTCTGTTTGTTCATTCTTTCTCATCGTGCGTAGTCATTTTCTTTAGTAGTGAGTTGTTGTGTACTCTTTTGACAGATGACGAGGACTAGAACTAATGTTGATGGTGGTAGTGAAGAGGCACTTCCCGAGGCAGTTGTTGAGTCTCCAGCTAGGGGTAGGGGTAGATCTCGAGCTAGAGGTCGTGCTACTAGTACGACTGTAGCCAGAGGTCGTGGACGTGGAGCAGCACCAGTGAGAGGGCGTGCTAAAGAGGTCTCTACAGAACCTCAGATTGATTGCAGAGAGGACCATGTTCCTCCAGATCCTGTAGTCACACCTTTGCTTCAGGATACACTATTGACGGTGTTAAGTGTGCTAGAGGGCTTTTCTCAGGGTGGTGGTGCGACTACCACACCACATGACTCTTGTACTAGAGAGGGGGCTCAGACCCAGGAGAAGCAACAAGCTCCAATTGTTCAGGATGTTGTGGGGCAACTACCACTAGATCCCACGATTCAGAATGATGTTGCACCAGCAGTTGGGGGTCAAGTTGCACCGGTGGTTGTTCTGACAGAGGATGAGCAGCGTAGGTATGAGAGATTTCTAAAGATGGACCCACCTCAGTTTCAAGGTGGGAAGAGCGAGGACGCTCATGAGTTTCTAACTACCTGCCGAGAGTTCTAGAGGTGGTTGGATTAGCTGAGTCACATGGGGTTCGATATGCTAAACTCCAGCTTCAGGGACCAGCGAGAGACTGGTGGAGGACTTATTCGGGGGTTTTGCCAGTTGGATCTCCTCCAGTGACGTGGGAGCAGTTTGCTAGTGCATTCCAAGATCGTTTTATCCGATGGAGCGTGACAGAGGAGAGTCGCTTGAGGTTTGAGAGTCGAAGACAGGATGGTTTATCGGTTATAGGGTATGAGGCGCGTTTTTGCCAGTTGTCTAGGCATGCGTTGTCAATTATTCCAAATGAGACAGAGAGGATCCACAGATTTGTGAGGGGATTGACCTTCTCTATCAGGTCAGTTGTGTTTCGAACATCTAAGGAGAGGGCTTCTTTCCAGTCCATTGTGATCGCCGCAAAAGAGGCGAAATTGATGGAGAGAGAGGAGTTTGGGGACCCGAAAAGGGCCCGTATGTCAGGTCAGTTTCATATTGTATCATCTGGAGGTAGGGGATCACAGAGGGTAAGTAGTTCTTTTCAGCAGCGGGGACTTATTCATGCATCTATGCCGACATTTGAGGGTGGCCAGACATTTAGGGGTTCTTATAGCCCGAGTCAGGGCTCGTAGGGTTCACAGCAGCGACCTACAGGGCGAGGCAATTATAGTGGGTTTTCAGGGTCCACACAACAGTTCCTAGGTCAAATATTTTGTTTTACTTGTGGAGATCCCGATCATCTAATGCGGAAGTGTACTTCTCAAAGAGGTCGTGGTGGGCCTTGACCTAATTCTTCATTCCAGACAAGACCACCAGTACCACAGGGTAGATGTCGTGGAAGATTTCAGTCAAGTAGAGTTGATAGAGTTTCTAGTAGTAGTGTTGCAGCTCAGCAGAGTGGGGGTAGAGGTACCACCCAGGCTGGAGGTGGACGAGGAGGCCACTCTATGCTTTTCCCGGGAGACCTGAGGCGGAGACCTCTGATGCAGTTATTACAGGTCTCATCCCAGTATGCCATCGACCTGCATCTGTGTTGTTTGATCCAGGTTCTACATTATCTTATGTGTCTACATATTTTGCTGCTAAATTTGATATGATATGTGATAGCATGACTCTACCTATTCATGTTTCTACACCCATGGTAAGCCCATAGTGATGGATCGAGTGTATCGATCCTGTCTTGTTTTTTTGGCTGGGTATGACACTTGGGTAGACTTAATCATTATGGGGATGGTAGACTTTGATGTTATCTTGGGTATGGATTGGCTTACTCCTTATCATGTTGTCCATGATTGTAATGCTAAGACTGTGACTTTAGCAATGCCTGGTGTTCTGAGGGTTGACTGGAAGAGTGTTAGTGGTTCTTATCCTAGCAAGGTCATCTCTTTTATCCGTGCTCAGAGATTGGTGGAGAGAGGGTGTTTGTCTTAATTAGATTTATTCGGGATACTAGCGTTGAACCACCTCCCATTGACTTTATTCCCGTGGTTCAGGAGTTTCCCGATGTATTTCCTTCTGATCTTCCAGGTGTTCCTCCCGATAGGGATATCTATTTTGCTATTGATTTGGAGCCGGAAACTAAGCCTATTTCTATACCTCCATATCGTATGGCCCCAGCAGAGTTGAAAGAATTGAAGGATCAATTGCAGGATTATTGAGTAAGGGTTTTATTCGCCCTAGTGTATCACCTTGGGGTGCCCCTGTATTGTTTGTGAAGAAAAAGGATGGGACTATGAGGATGTGTATTGATTACAGACATTTGAACAAAGTAACAGTGAAGAATAAGTATCCTTTTCCGCGTATTGATGACTTATTTTATCAATTACAGGGAGCATCATTGTTCTCTAAGATTGATTTGAGGTCTGGGTATCATCAGTTGAAGATTAGGGCATCAGATATCCCTAAGACAGCTTTTCCGACCTGGTATGGGCATTATGAGTTTCTAGTGATGTCCTTCGGATTGACTAATGCCCCTGCAACATTCATGGAGTTGATGAATGGGGTGTTTCGACCATACCTTGATCTTTTGTGATATTTTTCATCGATGACATCTTGGTTTACTCTAAGACTGAGGAGGACCATGTCCGACACCTGAGAATTGTACTTCAGAGGTTGAGAGAAGAGAAGTTGTATGCGAAGTTCCCAAAGTGTGAGTTCTGGCTTACTTCTGTGACATTATTGGGACACGTGGTGTCCAAGCAGGGCATTAGAGTAGATCCGGCAAAAATTGAGGCAGTTAGAGGTTGGACGTGACCTACTTCACCTACTGAGATTCAAAGTTTTGTGGGATTGGCAGGCTATTATCGACGATTTGTTCAGAGTTTCTCTACTATTGAAGCTCCATTAACTAGATTGAATCGACAGGATGTGCGTTTTCAGTGGTCTGATGAGTGTGAGCAGAGCTTTCAAAAACTTAAGACTTTGTTAACTTCAGCTCTTGTGTTGACTCTACCTGAGGAGGGTGTAGACTTTACAGTATATTGTGATGCTTCAGGAGTTGGATTGGGTGGTGTGTTGATGTAGAATGGGAAAGTGATTGGTTATGCTTCTAGGCAATTGAAGTCCCATGAAAAGAACTACCCTACTCATGACTTGGAGTTGGCGGCTGTGGTATTTGTACTTAAGTTCTGGCATCATTATTTGTATGGAGTGCATTGTGAGATCTTCACTGATCATCGGAGTCTTCAGTATATCTTTAGTCCGAGGGATTTGAACTTGAGGCAGCGCAGATGGCTTGAGTTGCTGAAGGACTATGATGTGACCATTCTGTATCATCCGGGGAAGGCCAATGTTGTGGCTGATGTTTTAGTAGGAGACTCCTAGCATGGGGAGTCTTGCATCTCTTAGTATCGAGGAGAGACAATTGGCTAGAGATGTTCAGATGTTAGCTAACAGTCTTGTCCGCTTGCAGATTTCAGAAGAGAGTGATGGGGTGATTGCTTTTATTGAGGCTCGGTCTTCTTTAGTCGAGAAAATCCGTGCACACCAGTTTGATGATGAAAAATTATGTCTCACTCGAGACAAAGTATTGAGAGGGGAAGCTAAGGAGGCTGTTCTTGATTCTGATGGTGTCTTGCGGATCGGAGGCAGAATTTGTGTGCCCAGGACAGGCGATTTGATTAGATTGATTCTTGAGGAGGCCCATTGTTCTCGGTATTCCATCCATCCGGGAGCGGCGAAGATGTATCATGATCTGAGTCAACATTACTGGTGCTGTGGGATGAAGAGAGATATTTTAGACTTTGTTTCGAGGTGTTTAACTTTCCAGCAGGTCAAGTGTGAGCACCAGCGGCCCGGGGGTGTATCTCAGAGGATGCCTATTCCTACTTGGAAGTGGGAGCGGATTACTATGGACTTTGTTGTGGGTTTGCCTACCACAGTGGGTGGTTATGACTCTATTTGGGTTGTTGTTGATAGGCTGACCATGTCTGCCCACTTCATTTCGATTCGGGTGAAGTATACGACAGAAAAGTTAGCCGAGCTATATATCAGTCAGATTGTTCGACTACATGCAGTTCCTATTTCTATCATATCAGATCGAGGTTCCCTATTTACTTCGCTACTCACAGCATTTCACCCTCAGGCTGATTGTCATTCTGAGCGGACAATTCAGGTGTTGGAAGATATGCTCCGAGCGTGTGTGATCGATTTTGGAGCTATATAGGATCGACATTTACCCTTAGCGGAGTTTGCCTATAATAACAGTTATCGCTCTAGTATCCAGATGGCCCCATTTGAGGCGTTGTATGGTAGACGACGTAGATCTCCGATTGGTTGGTTTGATTCGGTGGAGATGGACTCTTTGGATACAGACTTGCTTCGAGATGCTATGGAGCAAGTCCGTATGATTCAGTATAGACTGTTGACAGCCCAGAGTCGATAGAAGAGTTATGCAGACCGGAGGGTTAGAGCCTTAGTGTTTATGGAGGTTGATCATGTTTGGCTCCGAGTATCACCCATGAAGGGTGTGATGAGGTTTGGAAAGAAGGGAAAGCTAAGCACTAGATTCATTGGACCTTTTGAGATTTTGAGCCGAGTGGGAGAGGTGGCCTATAAGTTGGCCTTGCCACCTAGTTTGTCGGCAGTTCATCCTGTTTTTCATATCTCTATGCTTCGGAACTATATTCCGGATGAATCTCATGTGCTTTCACTTGATTCTGTGGAGTTGGGTCCAGACTTGATATTTGAGGAGGAGCCTATAGCTATTTTGGATAGGCAGATTCGAAAGCTTAGGACCAAGGAGATTGATTCAGTAAAAGTTCAGTGGATGCACCGATCGGTGGGAGAGGCAGCTTGGGAGATAGAGTCTGACACGCGTGCCAGATACCCTCAACTTTTTGAAACTTCAGGTACTTTCTTTCACTTTGTGTTCGAGGACAAACATGATTTTTAGTGGTGGATAATGTAATGACCCAGAAGGTAATTTTTGGTAATTTAAATATCCGTCTAACTTGAGTGGATTAATTAATGAGTAATTATATACAAATGACTTAACTGATAGTTAATGGGTTAAAGTGATAATTTATAGAAAATTCTTTACCACTAGGCCCATGTATTTAAGTTAGTGGGTTTGTCAGTTTTAATAAACAATAAAATTTGAAAAAAAAAATAGAGAGAGTCAAAAAATAGGAAAAATACGGAAGCGGCATCATCGTTCCAGGTAACCTTAAGCATAACTTTAATGGTGGCTACATATATGTATACATATTACTATTATATTAAGTAGAAAAAAAATAATGAATTGTCCCTTGAAAATTGTTACAAGTATCATGTTGTGTGCCAAAATATTCTTTATTAATGGCTATAGTGGAATAATGAGTTGGCAAGGATAGATAGATAATTGTATTACTTTGAAGGAACAATGGTGAATTTTTGGTGGCTTAGAAAGTTGAAAAAAAATGGTGTTACTAATATTATTATTATTTTTGTTTGTTATAAATTGTCTTTTTGGTGATTCGAGAAAAAGAAAAAAATGGATGAGGCAGTCATCAAGGTGACTTTCTCGAAAAAAATAAAAGAAAAAGAAAGAATGGGGCAAATATTGTTGGGATGTATTTTGTTGTTAATGGCAGCCAATGATTGGTTATAATAGCCAATCATTGGACTGCAATGGAAGGTTACAGGCAGAAGGAAAAAAAAAAACAGTTCTACGTTAGTACTGTTCTAATAAAATCAGTGATGTAAATTTTATATTTTGGTCATTATATTATGATTGATGTTTTGATAGGTTGACATGTGTAATTAAATAGTATATGTACATTACTAAGTGAATATCATTAGAATTATGATATTGGGAAGGAATTAATTGGAATTTAATCCTAGGCTTGAAACTTCAATATCTATGGTAGTTGAAATGTTAATTGGCATCAAGAATGACAAACTTGATTATAAATATGGGTGAATTTTTTTTGTCAAGGTTAAACACATAAAAGTGAGAGTGTTGATAGTTTTGAAACCTTATTGTGAATAAATATACTTGCATAGATTGCATTGATTTGGAAGCTCAACGGAAAGGGAAGGCTCAAGTCCAAGAGTGATTATTCGATTGTCTAAGGCAAGTGGAATTCTAAACCCTTTTTAAGCGTATGAAATTCATGTATTTTCTTGTGTAGTGTTGAGAATGACTTGGAGATTTGTTGCTTATTTGTTGGTGTTGTATTCCTTGTAGTAAATTGCGTTTTGTTATCAAAATGGTTATCTCCTCATTTTTATTTGAGCATGTCATTTGCATTGTATCTGAGACATGGTTGTGGTAAGAAGATGTACCATTTCAAGGGTCGTATCGCGCGTCGCGATGGACATTATATTTCGAGGGACGTATCGCGCGCTGCGAAGATTACTATTATCGAGGGTCATGTCGTGCGTCGCGACAGATGCATGGACAGATATGTCCCCCATGGGTCCCGGACTGGAGACAACGGGTGTGTATCGTTAAGAAAGACATGCATCAATATATTTGACATTGCATCTCATGGCATTGTACATTTTATTATTGATGAACTTGAACACGTGTTTTGCTGATCTTGTGAGTGTTTCTCTGCGAAGATTATGAGTGTTGAATATTGAGTTGTTATTGAGAATGTGTAAACTGATAGAGTGTGGCTATTGAGTTGTATGTTTGGTAAACTATAAACTGTTAGGCTATAGCGTGGAGGTTTAGATAGCGTGCAAGAGTACCCGTATTTTGTTTACTTAACTTGTGTTTAGAGGTTTGCTTGTTGGGTACCGCGTGGTTTGGTACTCACCCCTTGCTTCTTCAAATATTTGTAGGCTACGAGCCCGGATCTTCGTGATACTTGTCATTCTTTTCGTTTCCGAGATATCTTGTGGAGGGTTGTGAGGTAGCTGCTTGTCATCTCAACGAACTTTCCTACTGCAGTTTATGACTTTTTTTTTTACTTGAAGTACAATTTCATTTTAGACTTCTATTTTATTTCAATTCTAATATTTACATTAGAGGCTTGTGCACGTGACAACCTGGTTTTGGGGATTGAATTAATATGACTTGGTTTCATAATAGAAATTGTTGTTGGATTGTCATTTACTTCCGCACTTTGTTAGATATTGGATTTTAGGCTGACTTGTCTTGGTGGGATTAAACAAGTGTCATCGCAACCATTTTTGGGTCGTGACATTTATTTTTTTATTTTTTTATTTTTAACTACTCATTTAGTTTGTATTTTAATATTCCTTAGAATTTGAATATTAATTTTTTCTACCGTCAAATTTTCCCTGTCAAATAGTTTATCATATTTGATATAAGAAAATATTCTATATAAATGTTAAAACTATGTTTACGCAATAGTTCTTTAAAGTATTTTTAAGAACAAAAATATTAAATATTCAAACACATTTTATTTTAAATTAGTTCAAAAATTTCTTTCAAAAACATGTCAAAACAAGCTTAGCATTTATTATTGTTTGTAAAAATTTAATTAATAGAAATTCTTCATTTTAACACAATTATAAAGTATCGTTATGGGTCAATTTTTAAAGTAAAGACATGTATGGATTCTTCTAGATTTTTATTTTGGTAATTAATTATACAATTAATATTTCACCCTTAAATAATATAAAAATTACTAAAAATATCATTGTTTAATAGATATTTTTGGTCTAATGAAAATTTCACACACAAAAAAGAATCTTTGAAAATGTGGGTTCAAATTAAATGCCAAATCATTATGATACACATGTCATTTAAGAAAAGATATTTGGTTGTATTGTTATTATAAATCTATTACCACTTTTTTGATGTCATAACATAAAAACAAACATTCTAGAATATTTGTAAAATGACGAAATTGCTCTTGGTCGTCCTCAACTTGGCTCTTCTATATAATAGAAACTGGATAATTTAAGGCCCCTTCACGGGTCCAATATAATCAATTATCTTTTCAATTTTGATTTAAAAATTTACCTAAATTCACATCTTATTTTATTATAGTTTCTAAAATTTGCTACCATTTAAAAAAATTACAAAAATTCCCTCTCAACTACATTCCTATCCTCTGTATACATCACTATCTTCTCTCGGATACATCTCTATCCTCTTTCGAGTACATCTTTATCCCCTTTTGAATACATCTCTATCCTATCTTGGATACATCTCTCTCCTTTCAGATACACCCATATTCACTCTTGAATACACTTCTCCCCTCTCGGATTCATCCACGAAATATGTGTCTGCAAATTTTCTGAATAGTACCACGATCGATGTTTCCGCATTTCTGCTGATGAATCTATAAATTTTTTGTAATTTAAAAAAAGAGTAGGGAGATAATGTAATTAGCTTTTAACACTATGAAAATTTATGTAGCATATTTTTCATTGTAGTCAATTTCAAAAGAATGATGCATCAATATATTTTAATAACATTTTGACTTAAAAAATATTCATTTATTCTTAGTAAGATGATTTATAATCATATGAACATCTATGATTTGTTTAAAACCACGAATTCTAAAAGTGCTTTTTTAAAAAAAAAATTCATGTTAAGTCAAATAAACGTTACATAAATCAAAATGGAATGAGTACAAACTTTAGATCAATTTTATATTTATGAAGTTTAAGTTTTGTAACTATTTTTCCTTTTAACCAAATTTAAAATGAAAGTACTAAAGTTTTTTCACAATTATTTTTATAGTATTTTTTTTATCAATATTCTGTTGATAATATCAAAATTGTAATAAAAATAAGGTAATAACTTAATTTTGAAATTCAAGTATTGATATCAATTTAGAAAATAATTACTTTTAAATTGTAAAGCGTTCATAATCTAATATTTAATATGCTCCTTACTTTCGACGGATGACACTAATTTATCATACTATTATATGAAGGTCGTTATGAGTTAATTGTCACTCGTTAGAGATATGTCATATGTTAATTGTCATAATGAAACAACACGAAATTATAAGACATAATTTATCTATAGTTGAAAATTATTTATGAAAAATGGAGTACAAATTATATATTATAATATATTTATGTCATATACATATTAATGCAAAAAAATTTCGAACTATACATTTATTTACTTATTTTAACATGTAATTTGTTTAATTATGAAAATTTACAAATTTGATGTTTCATGAAAAAATTGTATGAGAATTTTTATATGCCCCCATAGTAAGTAGTTCTTTACTTTATAATATAGAGGAATATTACTTAAAATAAGTTATCACGTCAATTACCAATATTAGTTATAATATATTAATATAATTTTTTTTAGTAAAAACATCACGTAAATCAATTTTCTAGTTCTTAACAAATTATTAATTTTGAATTACCTTTAGACCTATAAAAATCATTAGTATATTGTAAAAACTAAAATTTATTCTACATTTGTTTAATAAATATTTTTGATTTAATGAAAATTTTATACTATAGATAAAATAAATCTATAAGAAGTGTAATATCTCATTAAGATAGACGAACTATTAGTCTACATTAAAAACATTTAAGAAAACAGTATGATTGAAAATGTGAGTCCATATTAAATGTCACATCTTAGGATAAACATGACATTTAGGAAAATATATTTGGTTGTTTGGTCATTACAAATCTATTACCACTTCCTTGATATCATAATATAGAAACAAACATTCAAGAATCTTTATGAATTGACAAATTTACCCTTGGTCGTCCTCAACTTGGCTATTCTATATAATATAGATAGAAAAAACTAGCTGTTTTAAGGCCTGTGATACGGGCCCAATATAATTTCACATAGTTTGTTGAAAAAATTATATAAATTCACAGCTTAAGATATTAGAATTCTCTCTCGGTTATATTCTATTTCCTCTTGAATACATCTATTTCTACTCGGATACATATAAAGCCCCTCTTAAATACATCCCTCCCCCAAAGTAATATGTCATTTGCAATGTATTGAATAGTCAAGGAACATATTCGTGAGTAATGAAAAATTCGATATTTTTGTAATTGAAGAAACTTCCATGATATAATGTAATTAGCCTCCAAAGACATGAGATTTTTGTACTTTATACTATTTTTTTCTTTAGTAAACAACAGCAATATATTAATTTAGAGAAAAGACATAAACTGACAGATATCCTATTACCCCCCCCCCCNCCCCCCCCCCAAACTATTCCAAATATATATTATTACATCATTTTCGGATCAATTCCAGATTTTAAATGGAAAGTGTAATCACACACCAATCATTGTGTGACACGTGTTAATTCAATTTAAAATCTATATTTTTTTCATTTTAAGTTTTTCTTTATTTCTTTCTCTTACTTTTTGACTTATTTTAGTTTTATTATTTTTATTTTAATTTCATTTCAATTTTAATTTATCTTTCACCCCAACTTTGAAGCTCTCTCCATTTTCTTTATTTATTTATTCTTCTTCACCTCTCATCTTCACCTAACTCCACACGCATTTCAAGTTGAGCCCCTCCATTTTCTTTCTCGTTTCTTCTTCTTATTTGGTCAAATTTCTTACTTTCCAAAATTATACTATTTTCTAGACTTTGTTGAGTTATTGATAACAAAACTAATTAATTTTCTAAGAAATATCAAAATTTTGAAGGTATCATCATTTAATTTATCTCATTTCCATATAAATTTAAAACTAGAAATGATAATTTTGAAAGCATAAGAATTTTTCAAATCTAATGTGTTTATCACATTATTCAAATTGTATTAAAATATTTAGACATAATTTTAAAATTGAAGAGAGTTAAACTAATTGTAGAATAAAAGAGAGATGGAGTTGTGGTAAAAAGTGACATTGAAAGTGATAAGTTAATGAAGATGACAATAAATTTTTGAAGAAGAAGAAAGAAAGAAAAAGAAAAAAATAATAAGGAGAAAAAGTTAAAATAATAAGAAAAATAAAATATATATTGTAACGACCTGTTTAGTCGTTTTGAGCAGCAGATTTTATTTCTGGAAAAACTGACTGAGACGACGGATCCCATGACGGACCGTCATGGGCACGACAGACCGTCGAGGGGGTCTCGTTCCAAAACACTTAGAATTCTGAAATTTGGATACTGAAATCGACTCTCTGAACTTCGTGACGGAATGGCAGGACGGACCGTCACAGGCGTGACGGGCCGTCACAGACCCTTTAGTGAAATTCAGACTCTGAACCTTGTGACGGAAGCAGCAGGACGGACCGTCGCAGGCATGACGGGCCGTCACAGACTCCGTAATCCCAGGCTGGGTCAGATTTCTGTTAAATGTTTTAAGGGGCGTTTTGAACTATTCCTGCAATAATTATAAATCTAATGGGTTAATGTTAATAATTTAACTACTTGAGGGTTAAAGGAGATAACCTTGAATTAATTAATGCGTTAATTCACCGTCTTTGATACTTAATTATATGCTAATTAGGGTAAAAGAAAAAGGGTTTGAATAAGAAAAATAGAAAGAACATAGAGAAGAGGGAGAAACGATCGAGAGAGAGAGGAACGAAGAAGAAAGCAAAGATTTTGAGGATTAGCTTGCTTGATCACAATTCTTCGGTGGAGGTAGGTTATGGTTTTCATGCTATTTCATAGTAAACTCTTAATAGCGAATGATATGTATTGGGTAGTATTGTAAAACCCTTCTATATGCTTAATTGTGTGTTTGCATGATGTGATGATATAATTGTGATGAAATAAGCATGATTAAGCTATTGAATCCTAAATCTTGAAAACCTCTTGTTAATGATGATGCCTTTGTATAAAAGAAGGCTTGATGAACTAAAAGAATGAGGTTAGGGGATCGGGTGTCACGAACCGACACGTAGTATTAGGGGGATCGGGTGTCACGAACCAACACGTAGTAATAGGGGAGCGGAGTGTCACGTACCGACACAAGAGGAATAAAGATAATGAATCTTGAAAGATGTNTTAGGGGATCGGAGTGTCACGTTCCGACACAAGAGGAATAAAGAGAATGAATCTTGAATTTTGCTAATATACTCAGATTTAATGAACCTATTTCCCAAATGAGTATTGTATTGAGGCGTGAGTCCTCATGGGTGTACTTGGCGTACTTATTAATGATTATAGTATTTGTTGTTGCTACCTGTTGAGTATTGTAGTTGATTTTATGATATTATCTGATATATACTATTTTCTATTTTGAGTTGGCCGATGATACCTACTCAGTACTTGTGTTTTGTACTGACCCCTACTTGTATGTTTTCTTTTTGTTAATTGTGGAGTGCAGCAAATGTACCGTCGTCTTCAACTCAACCGCAACTCTAGCCAGTCTTCATCACGTCAGATTTCAGGGTGAGCTAAAGCTTCTAGCTTGGACTGGATCTTCTTCTTCATGTCTTGATGCCTTGAAGTTCTGGCATAGACTAGCTATTATTTATATTTAGTTTCATAGATACTCTTAGCTTTAGTAATTTGAGGATAGATGTTCTTGTGATGATGACTTCAAGATTTTGGGGAATGATAAGTTTTGAGTTTAGAAGTTATTAATTGATTTCGTTAATGAGTTTTAAGTCTTCCGCGTTATTTTCTGTTTATTATGATGATTGGGGTTTAGATTGGTTGGTTCTCTCACATAGGAGGATAAGTGTGGGTGCCACTCGCGGCTCGTTTTGGGTCGTGACAAACTTGGTATCAGAGCATTAGGTTCGTTGGTCTCATCACACAAGAACGAGTCTAGTAGAGTCTTAAGGAACGGTAGGGGGACGCCTTTACTTTTCTTTGAGAGGCTATAAGACTTTAGGAAAATTCCATTCTTTCTTTCTTTCTTTCGTGCTATTACTTGGATCCAATTGGTATCTAGGTGATATAAATTTGTATCTGACCATCTTCACTCTATTTCGCAGATGGTTAGAACTAGAGCAACGACTGCGCCAACACCAACATCGGCAAGAAAATAAGCATCTGAGCCAGCCACTGAGACTGTAGCTCGAAGAGGAGCAGTGTCAAGAGGCCGCGGTAGAGGTCGCGGGAGGACGTCCTCTAGAGGAAGAGGACAAACGCTTGGCCCATTCGGTACTAGGGCGGTGACTCCTCCACCGACTGAGGAAGTAGTAAGAGAGGGTGAGGATGGGGAAAATGAGCAAGTGCAGAATGAGGAATTACAACCCCAACCTACCCCAGGGATGATTAATCAGGTTCTTGCTTATCTTAGCGGGTTATCTGATCAGGGCCAGACACCTCCAGTGTTTTCTGCACCAGCACCTCAGGTTCCGGAGGTACAACATGCAGCTACTGTGGCTCCCCGCATGGATGTCTCATTGGAAATAGGCACGTTTCCTCGGTTGACTACAGGGCCTATAATGACAAGTGATCAGCATGAACTTTTCAGTAAGTTCTTTAAATTGAAACCTCCAGTCTTCAAGGTTGCTGAATCTGAGGATGCCTATGATTTTCTGGTTGACTGTCATGAGTTACTACATAAAATGGGCATAGTGGAACGATTTGGCGTTGAGTTTGTAACCTATCAGTTTCAGGGAAATGCCAAAATGTGGTGGCGGTCACATGTTGAGTGTGAACCCGCACAGGCACCACCTATGACTTGGGCGTCGTTCTCTAACTTATTCATGGAGAAGTATATCCCCCGGACCTTGAGGGATAGGAGGAGAGATGAGTTCTTGAACCTAGATCAAGGTAGGATGTCGGTTACTGCGTATGAGGCTAAGCTTCGTGCATTATCCAGGTATGCCACCCAACTATGTTTCAGTCCACAAGAGCGGATTCGCCGTTTTGTGAAGGGGTTGAGATCAGAGTTGCGAATTTCAGCCTTACAGGTAGCGGCTACAGCGAAATCCTTTCAAGAAGTGGTAGACTTCGTGATAGAGGTAGAGGGAGTGAAGCCAGATGACTTCACCATGGCATCGACATCAAAAAGGTTTCGTAAGGGAGGTGAGTTTAATGGTTCTTACTCTAGAGGGCAGGGTTCAGGAGGTTACCCAGCCCGACCTATTTAGTCTTAACTACAGACTGTAGTTGGGGGTCCACCGCAAACCGGTCAACATTTCTCTGAGTTTGGAAGTTATCCCCAGACTCCGTCGTTCTCACAGGGACCTATGCTTGAATCCAGAGAATGTTATGGATGTGGAGAGACTAGACATATTAGGAGGAATTGTCCAAAACCGAGTTACAGACCCCCAATAAGCAGAGGTAGAGGTGGTCATGGAAGAGGCCGTTATTCGGGAGGACGTGGTGGCCGAGGTAATGGTGGTCACCAAAACGGCCGGGGTAACGGGCAAACTGGA
>NC_028646.1:38975571-38984692 GCF_001406875.1 Solanum pennellii | reverse complement strand
GTAGACTTGGTTATCTTAGAAATGGTTGATTTCAATGTAATTCTGGGTATGACTTGGCTTTCTCCAAATTTTGCAATATTGGATTGTAATACTAAAACTGTGACGTTAGCCATGCCTGGGACAGATCCGTTAGTGTGGGAGGGTGACTACACTTCCAATCCGGTTCGTATCGTCTCCTTTCTTCGTGCTAAGATAATGGTTAGTAAGGGTTGTTTAGCTTTCTTGGCACATCTCAGGGATGATACTACCCAAGTACCTTTAATTGAGTCGGTTTCGATAGTCCGTGAGTTTCTAGATGTGTTTCCCGCAGAATTTCCTGGTATGCCACCGGATAGAGATATTGACTTCTGCATCGATCTTGAACCGGGTACTCGCCCCATTTCTATACCCCCTTATAGAATGGCTCCCGCCGAGTAAAGGGAGTTAAAGGCCCAACTTCAAGAGTTGTTGAGCAAAGGCTTCATTAGACCAAGTGCATCTCCTTGGGGTGCTCCTATTTTGTTTGTGAAGAAGAAGGATGGAAGCTTTCGGATGTGCGTAGACTACAGACAACTGAATAAGGTAACAGTTAAGAACAAGTATCCTCTTCCTCTCATCGATGATTTGTTCGATCAGTTACAAGGTGCTTGTACCTTCTCAAAAATCGATTTGAGATCTGGCTACCATCAATTGAAAATACGGGCAACGGATGTTCCCAAGACTGCTTTTCGGACCAGGTATGGACATTATGAGTTCCTAGTAATGTCTTTTGGGCTTACGAATGCCCCTGCTGCTTTCATGAGCTTGATGAATGGGATTTTTAAGACATATCTGGATCTCTTTGTCATTGTATTCATTGATGATATACTGGTATACTCAAAGAGCAAGAAAGAACATGAGGAACACTTGAGGATTGTATTGGAAATGTTAAAGGAGAAAAAGCTTTATGCCAAATTCTCCAAGTGTGAGTTTTGGCTAGATTCAGTGTCCTTCTTGGGACACGTGGTTTCTAAGGATGGAGTGATGGTGGATCCATCTAAGATTGAAGCAGTGAAGAGTTGGGAAAGACCTACCAATGTTACAGAGGTAAGGAGCTTTATTGGTTTAGCTAGTTACTACCGCCGATTTGTCAAGGGGTTCTCTTCTATTGCTTCCCAATTGACAAGCTTGACTAAACAGAATGCTCCATTCGTATGGTCGAACGAGTGCGAAGAAAGCTTTCAGAAGCTCAAGACTTTGTTGACTACTGCACCCATTCTCACCTTGCCAGTGGAAGGTAAGAATTTCATTGTCTATTGTGATGCATCCTATTCGGGTTTGGGTGCAGTGCTAATGCAAGAGAAGAATGTAATTGCTTATGTTTCAAGGCAATTAAAGGTGCACGAACGCAATTACCCGACCCATGATTTGGAATTGGCTGCGGTAGTGTTTGCATTAAAGCAATGGAGACATTATTTATATGGGGTTAAGTGTGAAGTCTACACGGATCATCGTAGCCTACAGTATGTTTTTACCCAAAAAGATTTGAACTTGAGACAGAGGAGATGGATGGAACTACTGAAGGACTACGACATCACTATCTTGTATCATCCGGGAAAGGCTAATGTTGTGGCAGACGCCTTAAGTAGAAGGGCAGGAAGCATGGGAAGTCTAGCTCACTTGCAAGTTTCTAGACGCCCATTGGCTAGAGAAGTTCAGACTCTGGCTAATAACTTTATGAGGCTAGAAGTAAATGAGAAGGGAGGATTTTTGGCCAGTGTGGAGGCAAGATCTTCTTTTCTTGACAAGATTAAGGGAAAACAGTTTACTAATGAGAAACTGATCCGGATCCGAGATAAGGTGTTGCGAGGAGAGGCTAAGGAAGCAACGATCAATGAGGAAGGTGTTTTGAGGATTAAGGGAAGGGTATGTGTACCCCGCGTCGATGATTTAATCCACACTATTCTGACAGAGGCTCATAGTTCAAGGTATTCTATACATCCTGGTGCAACCAAGATGTATCGTGAGCTAAAGCAACATTTTTGGTGGAGTAGGATGAAACGTGACATTGTGGAGTTTGTCGCCAAATGTCCAAATTGTCAGCAAGTAAAGTATGAACACCTGAGGCCCGGAGGAACACTTCAGAGAATGCCCATTCCTGAATGGAAGTGGGAAAGAATTGCAATGGACTTCGTGGTTGGTCTTCCCAAGACAATGAGTAAGTATGACTCCATTTGGGTAATTGTTGATAGGTTAACTAAGTCTGCTCACTTTATTCCGGTCAAGGTGACTTACAATGCAGAGAGGTTAGACAAACTTTACATCTCGGAAGTTGTGCGATTGCATGGAGTTCCACTTTCCATTATATCAGATAGAGGTACGCAGTTTACTTCTAAGTTTTGGAAAACATTGCATGCGGAATTGGGTACTAGGTTGGACCTTAGTACTGCGTTCCATCCTCAGACCGATGGTCAGTCTGAGCGAACGATTCAAGTGTTGGAGGATATGCTTCGTGCATGTGTGATAGAATTTGGTGGCCATTGGGATAGCTTCTTACCCTTAGCAGAGTTCTCCTACAACAATAGCTATCACTCGATTATTGATATGTCCCCATTTGAAGCACTGTATGGGAGAAGATGTAGGTCTCCCATTGGGTGGTTTGATGCATTTGAAGTTAGACCTTGGGGTACTGACCTTCTGAGGGAATCGCTAGATAAAGTGAAATGCATTCAAGAAAAGCTTTTAGCGGCTCAAAGTAGACAGAAAGAATATGCAGATCGGAAGGTTAGAGACTTGGAGTTTATGGAGGGTGAGCAAGTCTTACTGAAGGTTTCGCCCATGAAAGGGGTAATGCGGTTTGGTAAGCGAGGTAAACTTAGTCCAAGGTACATTGGTCCATTTGAAGTTCTGAAGCGCGTGGGGGAGGTAGCTTATGAATTGGCCTTACCCCCAGGACTGTCAGGAGTGCATCCGGTATTTCATGTGTCTATGTTGAAAAGATACCATGGGCATGGAAACTACATCATTCATTGGGATTCAGTCCTGCTTGATGAGAATTTGTCTTATAAGGAGGAGCCTGTTGCTATTTTAGATAGAGAAGTCCGCAAGTTGAGGTCAAGAGAGATTGCATCCATCAAGGTTCAATGGAAGAATCGGCCGGTTGAAGAATCCACTTGGGAGAAAGAGGCTGATATGCAAGAAAGGTACCCACACCTGTTTACAGATTCAGGTACTCCTTTTCGCTCTTGTTTTTCTTCATATGATCGTTCGAGGACGAACAATGGGTAAATTGGTATCTATTGTAACGACCTGTTTAGTCGTTTTGAGCAGCAGATTTTATTTCTGGAAAAACTGTCTTGGTCGACGGATCCCACGACGGACCGTCATGGGCACGACGGACCGTCGAGGGGGTCTCGTTCCAAAATACTTAGAATTCTGAAATTTGGGTACTGAAATCGACTCTCTGAACTTCGTGACGACATGGCAGGATGGACCGTCGCAGGCACGACGAGCCGTCACAGACTCTTCAGGGAATTGAGTCTCTGAACTCTGTGACGGAAGCAGCAGGACGGACCGTCGCAGGCACGACGTGCCATCACAGACTGCGTAATCCCAGGCTGGGTCGGATTTCTGTTAAATGTTTTAAGGGGCGTTTTGGACTATTCCTGCTATAATTATAAATCTAGTGGGTTAATGTTAATAATTTAACTACTTGAGGGTTAAAGGAGATAACCTTGAATTAATTTATGGGTTAATTCATCATCTTTTATACTTAATTATATGCTAATTAGGGTAAAAGAAAGAGGTTTGAATAAGAAAAATAGAAAGAACAGAGAGAGGGAGAAGAACGATCAAGAGAGAGGAGAAACGAAGAGGAAAAAAAGCTTGGGGAATTTGCTTGCTTGATCACTAATCTTCGGTGGAGGTAGGTTATGGTTTATGCTATTCGTAGTAAACTCTTAATAGCGAATGATATGTATTGGGTAGTGTTGTAAACCCTTCTATATGCTTAATTGTATGCTTGCATGAATGTGATTATATAATTGTGATAAAATAAGCATGATGAAGCTATTGAATCCTAAATCTTGAAAAACCCTAATCTACTTTGTTAATGATGATGCCTTGGTATAAAAAGAAGGCTTGATGAACGAAAGTTGTGAGATTAGGGGATCGGAGTGTCACGTTCCGACACCAGGATAGTATATGGATCGGGTGCCACGTTCCGGTACCAGGATAGTATATGAGGATCGGGGTGTCACGTTCCGACACCAGGATAGTATATGGATCGGGTTCCACGTTCCGGTACCAGGATAGTATATGAGGATCGGAGTGTCACGTTCCGACACCAGGATAGTATATGGAGCGGAGTGTCACGTACCGACACGAGAGAAACAAAGATAATGAATCTTGAAAGATGTTAATATACTCAATTTAATGAACCTAATTTCCCAAATGAGTATGATGGGGAGGCGTGAGTCCTCATTGATGTGCTTGGTGTTGTGACCAAGGGGTATGGGAATTGTAAATGCCGCATGTTGAGTATTGTAGTTGATTTTATGATATTATCTGATATATACTGTTTTCTATTTTGAGTTGACCGATGATATCTACTCAGTACTTGTGTTTGTACTGACCCCTACTTGTATTTTTCTTTCTTTTTTATTTGTGGAGTACAGCAAATGTACCGTCGTCTTCAACTCAACCGCAACTCTAGCCAGTCTTCATTACACCGGATTTCAGGGTGAGCTAACGCTTCTAGCTTGGACTGGATCTTCTTCTTCATGTCTTGATGCCTTGAAGTTCCGTCATGGACTAGTTTTTTTTATTTATTCTAGCTTTCTAGATACTCTTAGCTTTAGTAATTTGAGGATAGATGTTCTTGTGATGATATCTTCCAGATTTTGGGGAAATAATAAGTGTTTGAGTTTTAGAAGTTGATTATTGATTTTGCTAATGAGTTTTAAGTCTTCCGCATTGTTTCTATTTATTATGTTTGAAATGTGAGGTTTAGATTGGTTGGTTCGCTCACATAGTAGGATAAGTGTGGGTGCCACTCGCGGCTCGATTTGGGTCGTGACAAACTTGGTATCAGAGCATTAGGTTCGTTGGTCTCATCACACAAGAACGAGTCTAGTAGAGTCTTATGGAACGGTAGGGGGACGCCTTTACTTTTCTTTGAGAGGCTATAAGACTTTAGGAAAATTCCATTCTTTCTTTCTTTCTTTCGTGCTATTACTTGGATCCAATTGGTATCTAGGTGATACAAATTGGTATCTGACCATCTTCACTCTATTTCGCAGATGGTTAGAACTAGAGCAACGACTGCGCCAACACCAACATCGGCAAGACAAGAAGCGTCTGAGCCAGCCACTGGGGCTGTAGCTCGAAGAGGAGTAGTGACAAGAAGCCGTGGAAGAGGTCGTGGAAGGACGTCCTCTAGAAGAAGAGGACGAGCACCTAGCTCATCTGGTACTAGGGCGGTGACTCCTCCACCAACTGAGGAAGTGGTAAGAGAGGGTGAGGATGGGGAGAATGAACAAGTGCAGAATGAGGAATTGCCACCCCAACCTACCCCAGAGATGATCAATCAGGTTCTTGCGTATCTTAGCGGGTTATCTGATCAGGGCAAGACACCTCCAGTGTTTTCTGTACAAACACCTCCGGTTCCGGAGGTACAACATGCAGCTACTATGGCTCCCCGCATGGATGCCTCATTGGAAATAGGCACGTTTCCTCGGTTGACTACAGGGCCTATAATGACGAGTGATCAGCATGAACTTTTCAGCAAGTTCTTGAAATTGAAACCTCCAGTCTTAAAGGGTGCTGAATCAGAGGATGCCTATGATTTTCTTGTCGATTGCCATGAGCTACTACACAAGATGGGTATAGTAGAACGATTTGGTGTTGAGTTTGTGACCTATCAGTTTCAAGGGAACGCCAAAATGTGGTGGCGGTCACATGTTGAGTGTCAACCAACAGAGGCACCACCTATGACTTGGGCATCATTCTCTAGCTTGTTTATGGAGAAGTATATACCCCGTACTTTGAGGGATTGGAGGAGAGATGAGTTTCTAAGCCTAGAGCAGGGTAGGATGTTGGTTACTGCGTACGAGGCTAAGTTTCGCGCATTATCTAGGTATGCCACCCAGCTATGTTTCAGTCCACAAGAGCGGATTCGCCGTTTTGTGAAGGGGTTGAGATCAGAGTTGCGAATTTCAGCCTTACAGGTAGCGGCTACAGCAAAATCCTTTCAAGAAGTGGTAGACTTCGTGATAGAGGTAGAGGGAGTGAAGCCAGATGACTTCACCATGGCATCGACATCAAAAAGGTTTCGTAAGGGAGGTGAGTTTAATGGTTCTTACTCCAGAGGGCAGGGTTCAGGAGGTTACCCAGCCCGACCTATTCAGTCTTCACTACAGACTGTAGTTGGGGGTCCACCGCAGACCGGCCAACATTTCTCTAAGTTTGGTGGTTATCCCCAGACTTCGTCTTTCTCACAGAGGCCGATGCTTGAATCCAGAGAGTGTTATGGATGTGGGGAGACTTGACACATTAAGAGGTATTGTCCAAAACAGAGTTACAGACCCCCAATGATCAGAGGTAGAGGTGGTCATGGAAGAGGCCGTTATTCGGGAGGACGTGGTGGCCGAGGTAATGGTGGTCACCAAAACAGCCGGGGTAACGGGCAAACTGGAACTACTGCAGCGCAGCATGGTAGGGGCAACGGGCAAACAGGTGATAGGGCCCATTGTTACGCCTTCCCTGGGCGGTCTGAAGCAGAGACATCTTATGCTGTTATCACAGGTAATCTTTTGGTTTGTGATTGCATGGCTTCTTTATTGTTTGATCCTGGATACACATTTTCTTATGTATCTTCCTCATTTGCTAATGGTTTTAATTTACATTGTGAATTGCTTGACATGCCTATTCGTGTTTCTACTCCGGTGGGTGAGTCTGTGATAGTTGAAAAAGTATATAGGTCTGGTCTGGTGACTTTTGTGGGGAGCAATACTTATGTAGACTTGGTTATGTTAGAAGTGGTTGACTTTGATGTAATTCTGGGTATGACTTGGCTTTCCCCAAATTTTGCAATCTTGGATTGTAATGCCAAAACTGTGACGTTAGCCAAGCCTGGGACAGATCCGTTAGTGTGGGAGGGTGACTACACTTCCAACCCGGTTCGTATCGTATCCTTTCTTCGTGCTAAGAGAATGGTTAGTAAGGGTTGTTTAGCTTTCTTGGCACACCTCAGGGATGATACTACCCAAGTACCTTCAATTGAGTCGGTTTCGATAGTCCGTGAGTTTTTGGATGTGTTTCCTGCAGACCTTCCTGGTATGCCACCGGATAGAGATATTGACTTCTGCATCGATCTTGAACCGGGTACTCGCCCCATTTCTATACCCCCTTATAGAATGGCTCCCGCGGAGTTAAGAGAGTTAAAGGCTCAACTTCAAGAATTGTTAGGAAAAGGCTTCATTAGACCAAGTGCATCTCCTTGGGGTGCTCCTGTTTTGTTTGTGAAGAAGAAGGATGGAAGCTTTAGGATGTGTATAGACTACAGGCAACTAAGCAAGGTAACTATTAAGAACAAGTATCCTCTTCCTCGCATCGATGATTTGTTCGATCAGTTACAAGGTGCTTGTACCTTCTCAAAAATCGATTTGAGATCTGGCTACCATCAATTGAAAATACGGGCAACGGATGTGCCCAAGACTGCTTTTCGGACCAGGTATGGGCATTATGAGTTCTTAGTAATGTCTTTTGGTCTTACGAATGCCCCTGCTGCTTTCATGATCTTGATGAATGGGATTTTTAAGCCATATATGGATCTCTTTGTCATTGTATTCATTGATGATATATTGGTATACTCAAAGGGCAAGAAGGAACATGAGGAGCACTTGAGAATTGTATTGGAAATGTTGAGGGAGAAAAAGCTTTATGCCAAATTCTCTAAGTGTGAGTTTTGGCTAGATGCAGTGTCCTTCTTGGGGCATGTGGTTTCTAAGGATGGAGTGATGGTGGATCCTTCCAAGATCGAAGCAGTGAAGAGTTGGGCAAGACCCACAAATGTTACAGAGATGAGGAGCTTTGTTGGTTTAGCTAGTCACTACCGCCGATTTGTCAAGGGGTTCTCTTCTATTGCTTCCCAATTGACAAGCTTGACTAAGCAAAATGTTCCATTCGTATGGTCGAACGAGTGCGAAGAAAGCTTTCAAAAGCTCAAGACTTTGTTGACTACAGCACCAATTCTCACCTTGCCAGTGGAAGGTAAGAATTTCATTGTTTATTGTGATGCATCCTATTCTGGTTTGGGTGCAGTGCTAATGCAAGAGAAGAATGTAATTGCTTATGCTTCGAGGCAATTAAAGGTGCATGAACGTAATTATCCGACCCATGATTTGGAGTTGGCTGCGGTAGTGTTTGCATTAAAGCAATGGAGACATTATTTATATGGGGTTAAGTGTGAAGTATACACGGACCATCGTAGCCTACAATATGTTTTTACTCAGAAAGATTTGAATTTGAGACAAAGGAGGTGGATGGAACTACTGAAAGACTATGACATCATTATCTTGTATCATCCGGGAAAAGCTAACGTTGTGGCAGACGCGTTAAGTAGAAAAGCAGGGAGCATGGGAAGCCTAGCTCACTTACAGGTTTCCAGACGCCCATTGGCTAGAGAGGTTCAGACTCTAGCTAATGACTTTATGAGGCTAGAAGTAAATGAGAAGGGAGGATTGTTGGCCTGTGTGGAGGCAAGATCTTCCTTTCTTGACCAGATTAAAGGAAAGCAGTTTACCGATGAGAAATTGATTTGGATTCGAGATAAGGTATTGCGTGGAGAGGCTAAAGAAGCAAAAATCGATGAAGAAGGTGTTTTGAGAATTAAGGGAATGGTATGTGTACCCCGCGTCGATGATTTGATCCACACTATTCTTACAGAGGCTCATAGTTCAAGGTATTCTATACATCCTGGTGCAACCAAGATGTATCGTGACCTAAAGCAACATTTTTGGTGGAGTAGAATGAAGCGTGACATTGTGGAGTTTGTTGCCAAATGTCCAAATTGTCAGCAAGTAAAGTATGAACACCAGAGGCCTGGAGGAACACTTCAGAGAATGCCCATTCCTGAATGGAAGTGGGAGAGAATTGCAATGGA
>NC_028646.1:38962794-38973335 GCF_001406875.1 Solanum pennellii | reverse complement strand
GGATCGGAGTGTCACGTTCCGACACCAGGATAGTATATGGAGCGGAGTGTCACGTACCGACACGAGAGAAACAAAGATAATGAATCTTGAAAGATGTTAATATACTCAATTTAATGAACCTAATTTCCCAAATGAGTATGATGGGGAGGCGTGAGTCCTCATTGATGTGCTTGGTGTTGTGACCAAGGGTTATGGTAATTGTAAATGCCGCATGTTGAGTATTGTAGTTGATTTTATGATATTATCTTATATATACTGTTTTCTATTCTGAGTTGACCGATGATATCTACTCAGTACTTGTGTTTGTACTTACCCCTACTTGTATGTTTCTTTCTTTGTTATTTGTGGAGTACAGCAAACGTACCGTCGTCTTCAACTCAACCGCAACTCTAGCCAGTCTTCATTACACCGGATTTCAGGGTGAGCTAGCGCTTCTAGCTTGGACTTGATCTTCTTCTTCATGTCTTGATGCCTTGAAGTTCGGCATGGACTAGTTTTTTTTATTTATTCTAGCTTTATAGATACTCTTAGCTTTAGTAATTTGAGGATAGATGTTCTTGTGATGATGACTTCCAGATTTTGGGGAAATAATAAGTGTTTGAGTTTTAGAAGTTGATTATTGATTTTGCTAATGAGTTTTAAGTCTTCCGCATTGTTTCTATTTATTATGTTTGAAATGGTGAGGTTTAGATTGGTTGGTTCGCTCACATAGTAGGATAAGTGTGGGTGCCACTCGCGGCTCGATTTGGGTCGTGACACTATCATATACATTTCTCTTCTCTGTCAGATACATCACTATTTTCTCTTGAATACATCTGCATCCCCTCTTGAATACATCTCTATCGTCTCTTGGATACATCTCTCTCTTCTGGGGTACATCCATATTCCCTCTCAAATATAGCTCTCTCCTCTCAGATTCATCCGTGAGCTATGTGTCTGCAAGTTTTCTGAATAGCAATGTATCATGACCAATGTATCCACATGTCCGATGAAAAATCTATTTTTTTTATAATTTGAAAAAGAGTAGAGATATAATGTAATTAACTCTCAAAACTATGAAAATTTATGTCATTTTAACTTTAATTTATGTGACATTTTTCTCAAGAATGATGTATTAATATATTTAAAACATTTCGACTTCAAAATAAAATTTTATTCTTAAGAAGATTTATAGCCATATGAACATCTATGGTTTGTTTTAGACCACGAGTTTTAAAAATATATATTTTTTAAAACATTACATAAATCGAGATGGAGTGAGTACAAACTTTAGTTAAATTTTTTTTTAAAACTACTTTTCTCTTTAACAAAATTTAAAATGAAAATTCTAAACCTTTTTCACAATTGTATTTTATAGTTTTTTTAATCAATATATAGTCGATAAAAACCAAAATTGTAATATAAATAAGGTAATAAAGTAACATAATTCTGAAATTCAAGTATTGATATTAATTGAGAAAATATTTATTTATAGATTGTAAAGCATTCATAATCTAATACTTAGTATTCTTCGTACTCTCGACTAATAACACTAATTTATCATAATTCAAGATTGTAAGTAGAAATCAAGACAAAAAAGTGTAAATCACTATTATATGAAGGTCAATCCGTAGTTTATCTATTGTCGAAGTTTCTCAAGTATATGATATATAATTGTCACGACCCAAAATGAGTAGTGAGCGGCACCCACACTTAACCTTCTAGGTGAGCGAACCAAGGAATTCAATCCCAACATATACCAAAAATTCAACTATAAATATAAAAATAATGCGGAAGCTCCAAAATTTATCAACTATCATTTCCCAAAACCTGAAAGTCATCACAACAAGGACATCTAATCTCCATTTACTAAGTCTAAGAGTATTAAAGACAACAAAATAAATGACATAAAGTAGTTCATGTCCGAAACTAAGGACATCGTGTAATGACCGAGAAAATCTAACCCAAGCTCGAATGAATAGCTCATCCTTGAACCTGATATGCCGAGACTTGATAGAGTTGAGGGCAGTCAAATTCTCCGGTACACTTGCAGCACTTCATAAAAGGAAAGCAAAGAAAAATACAAGTAGGGCTCAGTACGAGGCAAGATGTACTGAGTAGGTATGATCGGCTAACCCAAAATAGTAACTAATATACAAAGAATAATAATATAAAATCAACTATAAAACTTCATAGGTGACAAGCAATAAACAACATGAACAAGTGACAACTGAAGCAAGTACGTAACCAATCGTAATATCAATCACACACGAGGACTCATGCCTCCACACCACGTTCATTGTCAAATGAATTCTTTGAGATTGAGTACATTAAATTAATTCAATATCCTTTTCCTTTCATGTTACCGTGTCAGAACGTGACACTCCGATCCAATTATACCATGGCGGAACGTGACACTCTGATCCAATCATACTGTGTTGGAACGTGACACTCTGATCCAATTATACCATGTTGGAACGTGACACTCCGATCCAATTATTAAAACTACCTCACTAATTTCATAATTATAATTACGAATAGTCCAAAATACCAATTCAAAATCTGTCGGAAAGTATTTTATGAAATAAAAAAGACTAATATTTAAAATGACCAAATGGGTCGTTACAATAATTTTATGACAAATTAATTTTTCATCCCATATATTTATACTATTTCAAAATTTATTCCGTTAATTGGTTATGTACTTAAACTACAATTATGCGGTCATTACTTATCAATTTTTACATCATCAACTCTACATTTTTTTTATCTGTTTAGAATTGTGCTATTTTTATTTTCTTATTTAAGTCACAATTTTGAAAGATAAAATAAATATTATGTTGGATATAAAATATGTTAAATATATTTATATGAATACTTAGGTTTAAAAAACATTATATATATTAAAAAGGAAATTACATACATGGATTAAGATAAAATAAATATTATTGTTGAGATAAAATATGTTAAATAAAATTATATGAATACGTATGTTTGAAAAATATTGTATATAATTAAAAAGAAAATTACATGCATGGAAGATTGTAGGATTATACTGAATATATTGTAGTAGTAATAAACATAGATGAAGGATAAATTGTCAAGAGTATAAAAGTAAAATTATTTTCACATTATTATTATATTCAAACAAATACAAATTGATTTTTTAAAATAAAATAAAATGAGTTTGTGGGCCACACATGAAACAAAACTTTTTGTGACTCTTGAAAAGAAAAATTGAAAACTTCTAGAAAACTATTTTGACAATTAATTATACAAAAATTGTCATTGATCGTCCTATCATGGCCCTTATATATAACAGAATTATATATATATATATATATATATATATATATATATATTAAAAAGGGTGAAATATTTAATAAATATATTAAAAGACTTTGTTGTATTCTTTTAAAACTTATATCTTATCCCTAAGTTTTTAAAATGTTAAAAAGCCCATGATACCCCACACACTTTTACACTTTGGGAAAAAAGATAAATATACCCCTAAATTATTGTAAATGATAAGTGTTTATCTTTGTTATACTTAGAGCTGTCAAAACGGACCAACTCAGCCCTACCACGCCCAAGTATCGCGGGCCAAAGAATTTGAGGGGTCGAGGAGGGCTGACCCTTCACTGTAAAATGGTCAATCCGTCCCAACCCTAGAAGGGTCAAGGGCTGGGGTGGGCCAATTTTTTTTTTTTTGTTTTTTTTTTTATGTCAAATCAATGTCACAAAAAGTATCATTGTTTCAATAAGTCAAATAAAATCTAACAATAAATATTTAAAGAGAAAGATAATAATCTCTTAGGTTAATAATATATGGAAAAAAACTAGTAAACTAAAGAACACTTCGAATTAAAACTTTAGTTAGCAATACATAATTGTTGAAAGTATTTTGTTAAATGAAATAAAGAAACTAATTAATTGTTCAAGCCATAAGACATTCAATCATATATAATTTAAATAGCGTTTACAATCCAAGTCTTATATTCAAACTAAATAATAAAGAAATTCATCCAACACCAATGTATCATCTTCTTCAAGAATATTTCAATCCTCGTGTGATAAAGTTTTATTAACATCTCCATCTCCATCTAAATTCATGTGCAATATAATTTGGTTAAATATTAACAAACAAGAAAACCATAAAAACTAATAGTATCATCACATAAAAAAATTACCTCTTTGAGCTTGGATAAATTCGTGCAATCAATTTCAAGTAACAATCAATGTTTGCACATTTTTATGATGAATAGAACTTCTATATTTGATAAGAATACGACCACCAATGCTGAATGTTGACTTTGATGCAACAGTAGTAATTGGAATACTAAGTAAAACACGCACCATCACAGAAAAATCAGGATATTTTTTACTATAGTCCTTCCAATACATGATAGCATTCGTTTCTCCAAACTTTTCAAGATCAAACTTTGGTTCCTTTATAAATAAAAATTCAATTCCAATTTTCCATCATTACAGACGGATTTGTACTCATGCTTTGAACTCTTATAAATAGAAGGTAGACTAAAATATGAAAATTCATATATCAATTAATAAATAATAGCAATAAAAAACATTGTCATTACTATTACTACATAGAGTACTACTACTAAAAAAGTACCACTACTCTGTTTATTCTACAACAGTACGAGTACTACTATATATACTACTACAACTGATAATAATACTGAAAATACAAAACTAAAAAGAAACAAATATATAAATCGAAGCATTTAATTTACATCAAAATAAAATTATTTACGTCAAATATTCGTATTCACTTTCCTTTAGATTTACTTCTTGCTTCACTTGATGTATTCAAAGCATTAGAAGAATCACTTGCACCATTTTGCTTAATTACATAATGATCATAGAGTTTGTATAACTTATTCTTCACATCTTTTATCTTGTCAAAGAAACTGGATCCAACTTAGTGTAACAAAACATTAAAACTTGCAATTTCATGCGGATCAAGGATTGCTCCAAATGCAAGTACTACACTACATAAATTTCAATAATTGTTAAATTTTTCTTGCATTTTTGTAGCCATTTACTTAATAACACCATCCTTATTATTCAAATGCTCTTTGAGAATGCATTCAAATTCTCTATATTTGTATAAAATATAAGTTGGAAGTTGGATAACTTGAACAAGAAATTAAGTTAGTTGTCTCATAAAAAGGCTTCAAGAATTGAAATATTTTTCTATCCTTCTCCATTGATTGAATGTAGGACAATAAGAATAATTTCTATCAATCAGATGTAGACTAACAAAAGCCTTTTCATACTGATGTGCATTATCAAACATTAACTATGTCGAATTTCATCTAGTGGACATATCCAAACGTAAACCAAGATTGGTTTCAATTCCAACTTCCTTAACACGTTGCTCAAACTTGTGGTTTCTCCAATCCGATCCTTCAACATACTTAACACTTTCTCTAATTGCAAATAAAGAATCACTAGCTGCTTTTAAACATTTTTGAATAATCAAGTTCAAAATATGAGCGGAACATCTCACATGAAAGATCTCGCTATCACATAACAAACTCTTTTACAATCTAAGATGCCCTTTCAAAATATCTTGTAAGTTATTATTGGCAGTGTCATTATCCAAACTGATTGAACATACCTTCTTATCTATACACCATTCTTTCAAAATAATGTATAGTAGTAGCTAATTCAACTCCAGTGTGAGGTGGATACATGTTAAAAGTTGTAAAACATCAGCCCCT
Organism: Solanum pennellii; assembly: GCF_001406875.1. Classification (NCBI taxonomy): domain Eukaryota; kingdom Viridiplantae; phylum Streptophyta; class Magnoliopsida; order Solanales; family Solanaceae; genus Solanum; species Solanum pennellii. The sequence continues at coordinate 38,967,609 of NC_028646.1, read as the reverse complement.
ATTGTTTAGTTTAACTAAGTCTGCAGTATAGCTATATTTTAGCTTTCAGTTGGTAGTTTTTTTCTTTTCACGTGATAGTTTTTCTATTGTGTAGTATTTGCAGAATTGTGTTCCTAATGTTTAGGTGAGTTGGCTTAGTGGAATTACAGTAGTGGTTTATTGGGAATATGTTTCCATAATGTGTAAACCTATATAAGGCTACATAGCATATTGAATCAAATCATCTAGTAACAATCTCTGCAACAGAATTTGGCTATCTTTTATTCTTCCTGTTATTTCCATTTTCAACTATTGACTTCTCTATCAAAGTTGTCTTCATCATTTGGCATCAGAGCAAGGTTAAAAAGGAAAAAAGAGAAGCGACACATCTATTGCGATGACTGATTTACAAGCCATGGGTGGAGTTAAGAAAATCAACCATCAGAATTACAAAACATGGATGACATGTTTGACTTCCTAAATGGAAGCTCAAGAGTTTTGGGAGGCCGTCAATGGAAGTGAAGTCAAACTAGGTGAATAAGACCCAAATGGGGCATTGAGAAAATGGAAGATTAAAGCAGTAAAAACATTATTTTCCCTCAAGAAGACCATCGAAGAAGACGTGTTGGAACATATACGAGATGCTGGAACACCAAAGGAAGCTTGGGACGCGCTGGATGCATTCTTTTCAAAGAAGAACGACACACGACTACAAATTCTAGAAAGTGAGTTATTGTCGATAGCTTAAAAGGATATGAGCATCGCACAATGATTTGAGAATGGCACACGACTACAACTTCTAGAAAGTCGATATGCCGTGAAATTTAAGAATTGGAACCAACAGCTCCAATCGGGAAAACAAGAAGAAAAGAATAATCATTCATGGTTTGAGATCTGAGTACAAAAACTTTGTCACTGCAGTACAGTGATAGAAAATTCAACCATCACTTGTGGAGTTTGAGAATACAATTGTTGGCCAAGAAGCCATGTCTAAGCAAATGGGCGGAATTTCACAAAAAGGTGAGGAGAAAGCACTCTATATAAACAAAAGAAGATGGGAATCCAAGAAGTACAATGTATTTGGGATGAAAAGAAGTAATGATAAGGATAAAAATCATCAAGGAGAGGGGAATTATCGTCCAGGGGGAGCTACAAAGAACTATTGGGGAAAAAACAAGAGGTTTGAAGGGAAGTGTCGTCACTTCGGAAAGAAGGAACACAAAGCCAAGGTTTGCTGGTTCAATAAAAAGGTTGTTGAGAGCAACAATGCAACCACTTCTAGTCCGAAGGAAAAGAGTGAAGATGATTTGGATACTGAAGCATTTTTTGTTGTAGAACAATAGGAGTAAGCTCTTACGTAACAACATCTGAACAAATTGATTATGAGAATGATTGGATCATTTACTCAAGGTGTTCAAACCATATGACTGACGACAAGGAAAAGTTGCAAAATCTAACCAAGTACAAGGAAAGTCGTGAGGTGGTGACAACCGATGATATAAAATTATCGATAGCTCATATCAGTAAGACTGTAGTGTCACCAAATAGTAGTGCTGATCTGATATTGCTTCAAAATGTTTATCATGTCCCAGGTTTGAAGAAAAACTTTCAATAGCACAACTAACATCTATGGGTCATTTTTATTCTATTTGGTCCGCAAGATGTAAGAATATATCGTGATCTTGAGATTAAAAAAGAGACAATAATGAAGGGACAAAGATTGAATTTTGTCTATGTAATGTCGATAGAAACCAAATATATAGACAAGAAAAGGAAGAATGAAACTACAGACTTATGACATATGCGGTTGAGCCACGTTAGCTACTCTAAACTAAGTGTCATGATGGAAAAGTCAATGTTGAAAGGTCTTCCAAAACTCTCAGTAAGGAAAGATGTTATATGTGCGGGTTGCCAGTATCGTAAAGCACATCAGTTGTCGTATGAGGAGTCAAAATATAAGGCCAAGGAACCATTAGAGTTAATTCACTCTTATGTATTTGGACCTATCAAGCAACTCTCTGTTTGTGGGATGAAATATATGTTAACCTTCATTGATGATTTTTCTAGGTATGTATGGATTTATTTTCTGAAGAAAAAGTTTGATACATTTTCAAAATTCAAAGACTTTAAAAAGGTTTGTGAAGCATAAGTTGGCAAGAAAATCGTTTGCCTGCGAAATGAAAATGGTAGAGAATACACCTCATATGAATTCTCTTAATTCCTTCAAAAGTATCAAATACGTTGTCCGCTCACATGTCCAAATACGCCACAAAAAAATGGTGCACAAGAACGAAAGAATAGACAACTAGCAGAAATCTGTCGGAGCTTGCTTCACGCAAAAAATATTCAGGGACAATTTTGGACGAAAGCTATGAAAACTGCAGCTTTTGTGATCAATAAAATTCCCCAACATAGGTTAAGTTTTCTTTCAGTTTTTGAGGAGTTATGGAATGTGAAACCATCAGTTAGCTATTTTATTATTTTTGGATGTGTATGCTATGTATTTGTACCTAATCATTTGCGTAGCAAGATGGACAAAAAGGTTGTTAGGTGTATCTTTTTAGGGCATGATAGTCAATGAAAAGGGTGGCGTTGTTGTGACCCAAACACGAAAAAGTGTTACACTTCTCAAAATGTGATATTTGATAAAGATTCTTCATGATGGTCTTCAAATAAGGAAATCCCGCTAGATTCAAATGTAGTCAAAGATGTATTGGACTCGTCCCATATCCAGCTAAGTCTAGACGAAGCTGAAGATGAATCTAACAAAGATATTTATGAAGAAGGCTTGGCTTAAAATCCTTGGCAAACTAGTGTTTATCAACAACAAAGTGAAGCAGATGAGCTAAGTATAAATAACACACCCAGTCTCTTAGAAAGTCATCAAGGATCAGAAAGCTTAATCCACTGTATGTCAAAATTTGATACGCTCAAACTTACTTCTCAAATGAGAAGTAAAGCGGTCGTGTCAAGTAAATAACCCAACAAGTGAGGTTGGGATCGTTCCCACGAGGAAAATAGTCTAGACTTAACCTCAACCGATTATTACTATCGTTTGGTCAATAACTTCCTTGGAAAGTAAAAATATAAAAAGGGGGGTTCTATCTCTAAATAAGTGAAAATAAACAACGAATTTGAAAGAGACACTTAACAGCTTTGAATGTTGGGTTTTAATCAATTAATCGAATTAACTAGGGTTTACGTGTTCCCCACAGGTTCATAACTTGATAATTCTAACTATAAGAACTCTTTCCTAGTATCTTGCATGCAAATTGATAAGTTATGTATTTCTAAATCCTTGGTCCGGCATCTAGAAAATCTCACTCCGCACCTTGGTCCGGCTACGTGTGTTGCTTTCCTAACCCTTATCTTTACCTCATATTAAGCATCGNTATATTAAATAAGAATTCATGTACTTACTTCAATGAGAAAGAATAAAGTCCGAAAGTTTGCTTGATTAATCACCAAAAATCACTTGTAAGAATCTCCAAATCAAACAATAATACACAGAGTCTAATAATATGATGTCTAATCTCGCAGAGTCTAACCTCAAAAACGAGGTTTTTCGAACTATTTATAAAAAATAAAAACCTAATTAAACAAGGATTCTAATTACTGGAAATCTGCCAAAACGCGGCTGGGTCGACGGACTGGGATCAATCTGCCAAATCGAGGGTCTTCATTTCAAAACACTTCAACTCTTGGAAGCTGGGTACTGGGATCACTTCTCTGAACTTCATGACGAACCTGCAGGACGGACCGTCATAGCCACGACGGGCCGTCACAAGCTACGTAACCCCACACTTGGTCAGACTTCCCCATCTTCCTTCAGCAGCTTCTCTACGCTGCCACCTAAGGACCGTCACAAGCACGACGGACCGTCATCAGCTCCGTAGGTGGTCTCTTCTACATTTCTTCACTCAAAATCTCCGCATTTAACTTTGGACAGATTTCCTGCAAAACAAAAAGAAACTCATATAAAAACTAGTACAAAAAGACTTTCAGACACACTAAACTTAAAGAAAAAGTATTAATTATACCGTGAAACCACGGTATATCAACACCCTCAACTTAAATTCGTTGTTTGTCCTCAAGCGACGCATTATGACTCACTACACAATCTTTGTACCAAAGTATTCATGTTTTATCCTTTGCAATCATTTGGCTATCAATCCCAATTAATCTCATCAAATCTATGCATGCTATCACTATTAGGCTTGAATTTTGTGGGATTAGAACATGACACAGACTCACCATGCACTAACACCTATCCTCTTCAATTTCTCACCGAGGTTCTAACAATTCCGGTATTGCAACTAGTGTCCTCACTTCAAAACAAAATCCTCATTTTTCACACAATGATTTCAGTTTGAGTATAAGGATTACTTTTCAACACTCGCTCTCAGAACAAAGTCACACTCATTCATACCTATTGCCATAATCTTGCCCTTATTTTCACTGCCTTAAGTTCGCTATACAACCCTTAGGATCACGATAGGACTTTCTTAGCTTGTAACATAGGCTCAGAGTCAGGTAGGGTATATTTAGGTATACTTTAGTGACTTTTTTGCCCTCCTTGACATATCGGCTAAACCTTCCACTTTCTATCACTTTATCTCGCCCAGTTTCTCCCATTCTTTCACCTTGCTATTTGCCCTTCTTTCTTCATTTGTGTAAGTGACTCTTTTCCTTTTTTTTCTCTTTTTTTTATCGAGTTCTTGAGTCACTTTTCTTTTGTTGTTTCTCTCTCTTTGTTCTTTCAACCCCACTTTCCAGAGCATACCTCAAAACAGTCACCCTCAACTCATGGCTTTGCCATGAGTCAAGGTACACAAT
>NC_028646.1:38952993-38959724 GCF_001406875.1 Solanum pennellii | reverse complement strand
GGGAGACTCCCTGTAAGTACCCGCCGCTCCAAGGTGAGTGTTCGAGTCATTACTCCTTTATCAGTCAGGAACTTGGCGTCGGAGTAAACTTGAAACTGGCCTTCGATACACCAACGGTTTGGCTGGTCAGAGGCTGGGGTGGGGACCTGAGCTGGTGCGCAGGATGTAGAGTCTGAACTGTCAGCCTCATCAGACGAGGCCGACGCTGCAGCAGTGGCGGGTGCGGGAACCTCAGCAGAGCCAGCAGCTTCCTTGGACCATGATACTCCTAAGGAGCCAGACGCTCCTTCCTGATTTGTGGCTGACCCAGAGGGTGTGCCGGTCAGTGTGCGCTCCTCATCAGACTGGGAGGCAGTGACTACGCCGGACGCCACCGTCTTGGGTGTGGCTCTGGGAGCACGTGCAACACGGGAAGGTGCGGAAGTGCCTGGGGGCACATACTCAGGGTCCCGCTCATCATCAGAGCCGATGATCAAGCGTGCAGACGGGGCAACAGACTTTGATCGCCCGCGTGCGTAGGTTCGGTCTTGCTTGGGTGCCATAGTAGGTAGTACCTGCAAAGGATCACTATTAGTACGAGTAGTGGCAAACAAGACAAGCGAAACCATACAAAATAAAACAGTGAAAATAATATGTAATTGCTGTATAAACAGTGATACACGACGGGCCTGGTGACGGCTCGTCGTGACTATGACGGACCATCGTGAGGTCCGTCGTGTTGTACTTGGACTCTGTATAAATAGAGAACCCTGAAAGAGAGTCTCTGACTAGCATGACGGTGTGTGCAGGACGGACCGTCACAGTTACGACCGTTATGACGGTCATGCAGGACGGACCATCGTGGGTACGACGGTCCGTCACATGTGTCCGTTGAAGGACACTTGGAAAAAATTGAGAGACCCTTAGAAACAGGGTCTCTGACAACCAGAATGGTTGCGCAGGACGGACCGTTGTGAAGACAACGGTCCGTCACATGTGTCCGTTGGGACAGGTTTCTAGGGATTTGGCAACGGACCCTGCGACGGTCCATTGTGGGTACGACGGTCCGTCATCGGGGTCTCGTTCTGAGTGACAGTGGCAGAACTAAGGGTACCCTAAGCAGCCCCGATGAACCCACATCTAACTTGTAGTGTTTTGGACCTACATTTGTCTAACCAAACTACCTAGGAAACTAACATGGCAAAAGCACCGATGTCTAGGGTTGTAAACATGGCAATTTCGAACATTTGTAACCTAGGTTAGACAGAATCATCTAAAGAAAACAAAATACGATAAGGAACTAAGCCTAATACTAACTAGAAAACAAAATTGCAAGATAAATGAGTATAAAGTAGAGACACATACCTTAGATATGGAGAAAAACAAATGCACAAGTACTTGGTGGCAAGGTAGACACTCACAGCAGCAGTTTCCACTAGTCGATAAACACTTTAGGGCTTTGGAGAATTGTGAAGGGGGGGCAATGATCGTGGGAGGAAATGGGGAAGTTGAAGAGAGAGTAATGGGAGAAATAAGAAAGTAATGGGGTGAAAAGATGAAGGGGTGGGGAGTTTAAACGGTCTAATTTTGGAAAAGGTCCAGCCGGGTCGGGTCGGGTATACCTCATTAATCACGCGACGGTTCCCCGACGACGGTCCGTCACAGTTGTGACGACCCATCGTTGGTTCCGTCGTGTGTGCCCTAGTTTCAAAATGACAGAAAAACGTACCTGGTACGACGGATGCATACGACGGTCCGTCGCAGGCGCAACGGTCCGTCGATGTGTCCGTCAGTGACTGCTGCAGAGTAATTTTCTGCAGAATTTCCTGGTGATGTGCCTGCAAATTTAAAACCCATTAATAGAAAAATGCTACCATTAATAAAAAGACGATAAGTATTGGGTTGCCTCCCAACAAGCGCCTGATTTAATGTCGCAGCACGACTGGGGACACTCAATTACTCAGACTTCATCAAGATGGTATGCCTCTATCACTTCATTTGCCGATTCAGCATGCCCGAAATAGATTTTTATGCGCTGTCCATTCACCTTGAACCGCACACCCTCCTTAGTTTCCAACTCAACTGCTCCATGAGGGAATAGTTGGGTAACCAAGTAAGGACCAGTCCATTTGGACTTGAGCTTGCCCGGAAACAAGCGCAACCTGGAATTGAATAAAAGCACCAAATCCCCGACCATAAACTCTCGTTTTTCAATTTTGTTGTCATGGTACTTCTTCATCTTTTCTTTGTATAGGGCTGAGCTTTCATAGGCTTTCAGGCGAAATTCATCAAGTTCATTCAACCCATTTAACCGTTGCTCTGCAGCTTCGCTCCAATCCATTTTTAACTTCTTCATAGCCCACATGGCTTTATGCTCTAACTCAACCGGAAGATGACAAGCTTTCCCATATACAAGTTGGTATGGAGACATACCTATGGGAGTCTTATATGCTGTCCGGTAGGCCCAAAAAGAATCATCAAGCCTCCTTGACCAATCCGTTCTACTAGCATTCACTGTTTTTGACAATATCTGTTTTATTTCCCGATTTGACACTTCAAGTTACCCACTAGTTTGAGGGTGGTAAGGAGTGGCCACATTATGGCGAACCCCATATTTCTCCAATAACCCTTTGAATAATCTGTTGCAGAAGTGGGAGCCCCCATCACTAATAATAGCCCTTGGGGTGCCAAAACGAGAGAATATATTCTTTTTCAAAAATGCAGTGACACTCTTCCCTTCATTGTTTGCGAGGGCTATGGCTTCGACCCATTTAGATACATAATCAACTGCTACTAGAATGTACTTCATTCCATGAGAACTCACAAAAGGGCCCATAAAGTCAATACCCCAAACATCAAATAACTTAATCACAAGAATGGGGTTTAGAGGGAGCTCTTGCTTTCTTGAAATACCACCACCTCGTTGACATTTGTCACATGCTTTAGCAAACCCATGAGCATCTTGGTGAAGAGTTGGCCAATAGTAACCACATTGTAATATCTTATGAGCGGTTCGGATACCACTGTGAGTTCCGCCAACAGGTGAAGAAAGGCATGCCTCCAACACACTCAACATTTCACATTCTGGCACACAACGCCGAATAAGCCCGTTGACACAACTCCTATACAAGTATGGTTCATCCCAAAAGAACTTCTTCACATCGTACATGAACTTTTTCCTTTGATGAAAGGACAAGTCTGATGGAACAATATCACTAGCCAGATAGTTCGCAAAATCTGCGAACCATGGAATCAAGTTTTGTGAAGCAGCCAATACATGTTCATCGGGGAAAGTATCATGAATGTCAGTCTTATCCCCTAACTCTCTCATAGCTTCATCCTCTAGACGAGACAAGTGATCAGCAACTTGATTTTCAGTTCCTTTTCTATCCAGCACTTCAAAGTCAAATTCTTTAAGCAGTAATACCCAACGAATCAGCCTAGGTTTCGCATCCTTCTTCGCCATCAAATATCTCAATGCTGAATGGTCAGTATGCACTATAACTCTAGTACCTAGCAAATAGGAGCGAAATTTCTCAAAAGCAAAGACTACTGCAAGGAGTTCTTGCTCAGTCACAGTGTAGTTCTTCTGAGCTTCATTTAGGGCTTTACTAGCATAGTAAATTGGGTGCAGGATTTTGTTTCTTCTCTGTCCCAATACTACACCAAGAGCCACCCCACTAGCATCGCACATTACCTCAAATGGACTGTTCCAATCCGGAGAAATAATGATAGGTGCAGACACTAACTTTTCTTTTAGCTCACCGAATGCTTTAAGACAGGATTCATCAAAACAAAATTTACATTCTTTCTCCAGCAATTTGCACAATGGGTGTGCAATCTTTGAAAAGACTTTGATGAATCTCCGGTAAAAAACCTGCATGCCCAAGAAAGCTTCTCACACCTTTCACAGAGATCGGCGGGGGAAGTCTCTCTATTACCTCGACTTTAGCTCGATCAACCTCTATGCCCTTTTCTGAAATGCGATGACCCAACACAATACCCTCTTTCACCATGAAATGACACTTTTCCCAGTTTAGTACTAAATTGCAGTCTTCACATCTCTTAAGGACCTCAGATAAATTGGCCAAACACCGCTCGAATGAATCACCAACCACAGAAAAATCATCCATAAAGACTTCTATTGTATCCTCCACCATGTCAGAAAATATCGACATCATACATCTCTGAAATGTTGCGGGTGCATTGCACAACCCAAATGGCATTCTTCTGAACGCAAAGGTCCCATATGGACAAGTAAAAGTGGTTTTCTCTTGATCTTCTGGTGCAATAGAAATTTGATTATACCCCGAATATCCATCAAGAAAACAGTACCACTCTTTTCCGGCAAGTCTATTCAACATCTGATCCATGAAGGGCATAGGAAAATGGTCTTTTTCAGTCCATGAATTTAGTTTGCGGTAATCCATACACACCCTCCATCTAGTAACCGGTCTCATTGGTACAAGTTCATTTCTTTCGTTGGGGACCACAGTCATTCCCCCTTTCTTAGGTACACACTGAACCGGGCATACCCAACTACTATCAGCGATTGGATATATCACTCCGGCATCTAACCACTTGATGATTTCCTTCTTCACAACCTCTTGCATAGGAGGGTTCAAGCGTCTCTGGTGCTCAATACTCATCTTATGATCAGGCATGAGTTGGATTTTATGAGAGCAAATACCGGGAGGGATCCCAATAATGTCCGCAATAGTCCACCCAATAGCTCTTTTGAACCTTTTTAGTACCGTCACAAAATTCTGAACCTGTTGTTCATCCAAGTCTGATGCAATGATTACCGGCAAAGTGTCACCCTTTCCTAAGAATTCATACCTGAGATGAGGTGGGAGAGCTTTTAGTTCTAATTTTGGAGCTTCCTCAATAGATGGTTTAGCGGGTGGGGACTTGCGATTCTTCATATCAAGCTCAAATTTCTTCCGTTTAAATCGAACATCACCGCGGTCAAGAGCCGCGACTAATGACTCATATTCTTCAATGCAATCGCTATCAAAGTTCATTATCACTGCCGCTAATGCTTCGACACCTCGACGTTCTTCTATTTGTGTCTCAAATGTCTCACCCATGTTGTAGGATATAGCAGATGCCGATTGGAGCTCACCACTCTACCTCATGGACCTACAAATATTAAAGGTCACTTCCTCATTGTTCAACCGAAATTTCATCTGCCCCTTTTCCATGTCTACTAAGGCTCTTCCCGTAGCAAGGAATGGCCTCCCAAGAATAATGGGCACTTCAAAATCGACTTCGCAATGAAGAATAACAAAATCTGCTGGAAATATGAATGAATCCACTTTTACTAACACATCGTGGAGTATCCCTATAGGCCGTTTTACTATTCGATCGGCCATCAGTAGCCGCATCGCAGTGGGCTTTGGGTCACCCAAACCCAACTTCTTGTAAATCGAGAGGGGCATGATATTTATGCTTGCCCCCAGATCACATAATGCTTTCGCAAAATGTAATAGCCCGATTGTACAAGGAATAGTGAACGCACATGGATCTTCTTTCTTTTGGACCAGAGATCTTGTAGCAATAGCACTACAGTGTTGCATTCTATCATCATCCTCAAAAGTAACCGATCTTTTCTTTGTGACCAGATCTTTCATAAACTTGGCGTAACCGGGCATTTGTTCAAAAGCTTCTACCAAAGGGACATTGATAGAAAGTTGCTTCAACATTGTTATAAAACACCGATATTTGCCATCCTCGGTCTTTTTCACTAATCTTTGAGGAAATGGGGGTGGTGGCCTAGGCATAGGAGTTACCTTTTTAGGCACTTTAGCATTTTTTGCAATGTTATCCTCTAAATCAGCATCAACATTTACCACTTTATCAGTATCTTTTGTCACTTTATTCTCATTAGATTGCATAGGTGGGTCAATGGTTTGCTTGCCACCGCGAGTAATAATTGCCATACAATGTCCATCATTTTTTGGATTTTGGACAGTGTTGCTAGGAAGAGTGCCCGGTTGCCGTGTGTTCACAGTTGCAGATAATTGGGCCAAGTGTAACTCAAGTTGCTTAATCGATATTGCATGTGTATCAACTTTTTGCCCAATACCCTCTAAATCATTCCTCAACTCTTTATTGTGCTCATCACTAGCATCGAACCTCCTCATCATTTTATGCAACATATCCTCAACTCGCGACATACTACCTCCACCATCCCTAGGAGTAACTTCACGATTTTGAGGAGGAACATAGGGTCCATTCCTGTCGTTTCTATTACCATAGTTACTCCTGTTGAAGTTGTTGTCGCGATTGTAGTTTCCATCTCGGACATAATGACCCTCACGATTGTAGTTACCATAGTTCTGACCTTGGTTCCCTTGACCTTGGCGCCAATTCTCCTTATTAGAGCCTTGGGCACTTGGTCGGAAACCCCCCATCTGTTCATTTACTGCATAGGAATCCTCCTCATAATAACACTCATCGTTTGGAGGTTGTGGTTTAGCCAAGTAGTTGACTGCATTTATCTTTTCTGCACCCCTAGTGACATGTTTTAGTACCAACCCAAGCTCAGTTCTCATCTGAGCCATTTCTTCACGAATATCATCTGTGGCTGGGTTGTGAGTGGACTGCACTGCGAAGGTGTTCCTCCCTGTATCGGACTTCCTAGTACTCCAAGCTTTGTTATTTCGGGAGATTTTCTCTAGTTTTTCTGCAATCTCAGCATAAGGGCATTCTCCATAAGATCCACCTGCTATAGTGTCCAACACCGCTTT
>NC_028646.1:38899512-38952824 GCF_001406875.1 Solanum pennellii | reverse complement strand
TTTCTTGGAGACCGGATAGTAGCGTGCTAAGAAGACATCCCTTAGTTGGTTCCAAGTGAAGATGGAGTTGTATGGGAGCTCAGTGAACCACATAGCAGCCTCTCCTGTCAGTAAGAGAGGAAACACTCTGAGACCTACTACATCTAGATTCAAATCAGGCCTCCCCACACAACTTTTACACACTTCCCTTACCTTAGCTATATGGGCATGTGGATCCTCAGAAGGTAGCCCTGAAAACAAACCTCTGGCAGTGAGCATTTGCATCAGGCTACTAGTCACCACAAAAGTGTGGCCTGTGGGTAGAGGGGGCAAGACAAGTGGCCCATCCGAGTCTTCTATGTTATCATACCCTTTGTAGTATGCTTGGGGCCGTGGAACGGGATTTTGTCCCCTTTGTTGATGTTCACCCGGAGCGTCGGGTAACATCTGACCATGAACATCCACTGGATCTGGGATGTTCTGGTTTGGATCCTCATCATTTATTCCCAAGTTTCGATTCATATTGCGCAGTGTACGCTCTAGCTCGTGATCGTAGGGAAACAAGGGTTCTCTTCCTCTCCGTGTATTTGGCATACAAGGAGGATAGTTCTGAAAAAAATCAAAAACAATAAAACAAAGTAAAATCAAGAAAATATCAACTAAACTATAGTAATAAGTTCAAGTTAATATAAAAGCTATATTCCCCGGCAGCGGCGCCAAAATTTGATACGCTCAAACTTACTTCTCAAATAAGAAGTAAAGCGGTCGTGTCAAGTAAATAACCCAACTAGTGAGGTTGGGATCGTTCCCACGAGGAAAATAGTCTAGACTTAACCTCAACCGATTATTACTATCGTTTGGTCAATAACTTCCTTGGAAAGTAAAAATATAAAAAGGGGGGTTCTATCTCTAAATAAGTGAAAATAAACAACGAACTTGAAAGAGACACTTAACAGCTTTGAATGTTGGGTTTTAATCAATTAATCGAATTAACTAGGGTTTACGTGTTCCCCACAGGTTCATAACTTGATAATTCTAACTATAACAATTCTTTCCTAGTATCTTGCATGCAAAGTGATAAGTTATGTATTTCTAAATCCTTGGTCCGGCATCTAGAAAATCTCACTCCGCACCTTGGTCCGGCTACGTGTGTTGCTTTCCTAACCCTTATCTTTACCTCATATTAAGCATCGTATTCGATATTTGACTAAGTTATTACCTCGTACCAATCAATACTAGCCTATTAGATAGTATACACTAAATCTATGTTAATAATTCTTTTCCTATTATCTACCTCCTTGGTCCGGCAAGTAGCATTAAGGCGAGTTCTAACGTTGATCATCCGTTAAAAAGACTTCTAAGCGAAAGAATTATTAATACATGCAAGACACTATTCTAGAATTGTTCTTTTAGTTAGGGTTTATCTCATTATTTGCCTATGGTTCCCACAACCCTAGTTATGGAGTTTAGTTACTCATAGCCATAAACACAATATTCAAATATATTAAATAAGAATTCATGTACTTACTTCAATGAGAAAGAATAAAGTCCGAAAGTTTGCTTGATTAATCACCAAAAATCACTTGTAAGAATCTCCAAATCAAACAATAATACACAGAGTCTAATAATATGATGTCTAATCTCGTAGAGTCTAACCTCAAAAATGAGGTTTTTCGAACTATTTATAAAAAATAAAAACCTAATTAAACAAGGATTCTAATTACTGGAAATCTGCCAAAACGCGGCTGGGCGACGGACCTCACGACGGACCGTCGTGATCATGACGGACCGTCATGGACTCCGTCGTCCCATACTTAGCAATTTCTTCTGCTGCTCTCTTCATTCCCCTCGACGGCAAGTATGACGGACCGTCATAGGCACAAGGGTCCGTCGAGGGTCTTCGTTTCAAAACACTTCAACTCTTGGAAGCTGGGTACTGGATCACTTCTCTGAACTTCATGACAAACCTGCAGGACGGACCTTCATAGCCACGACGGACCGTCACAAGCTACGTAACCCCACACTTGGTCAGACTTCCCCATCTTCCTTCAGCAGCTTCTCTACGCTGCCACCTACGGACCATCACAAGCACGACGGACCGTCATCAGCTCCGTAGGTGGTCTCTTCTACATTTCTTCACTCAAAATCTCCGCATTCAACTTTGGACAGATTTCCTGCAAAACAAAGAGAAACTCATATAAAAACTAGTACAAAAAGACTTTCGTACACACTAAACTTAAGTAAAAAGTATTAATTATACCGTGAAACCACGGTATATCAATGTCAATGCTGCCATAGTAGAAGAAGAATACAAAAATAACCAGAGAATTTTGAGGAAGGATTCAAAAATCCAAATTGGATTAAATCTATGAAGGAGAAGATTGATGCGCTTGAACTGAATCAAACTTGGGAGCTCGTGGTAAAGCCAAGTGATGTCAAACCTATTTATTGCAAATGTATTTACAAGATAACGACACATAAATGGGTCAATTGAAAGAAACAAAGTTCATATCATAGCCCGAGGCTTTTCTCAGCAATTGTCACGACCGGAATCTAGACCTCAGACGATACCGGCGTCGTTGACCTCATATAGGTCGCAGACAAGCCTACATACGTCATTCTTACTTCATCTAGGTTAATTTTAGCGGAAAATTTGAACTTTTTGTTTTCTTATTTCATGCTAAACATTTTAAACTTAATATCATAGGCTTTCACAAATCCACCATCTAATATAGAGATAATCAAAAGAAAGAAACAGTTCTTAATTGCATTAAGCGTATTCTTGCCAAAACGACACCAATATAAAGTCTGAAATGAAAGTGGAAAAAATAGTAGTGGAACATTATCCACTAGATAAATCCTACATCTAAGCTAGATAATAACGGTATACATCCTCGAAAGCATGAGGGCCTACCAAGTCCAGATGAAAGCTCCACGTCCAGATAGCTGCCACGTCAACCTATAAGCTCTAGCGTCCACCTGTGTCGGCACCTAAAAATATAGAGTTGTATGGGATTATTACACACTTGTACTAAGTATGGGTATATGCAAGCACACACCAAGGACATGCATGAGTAAGAATAGCTCTTTCCTAACGACATGATTATGGAAAGTCAACTTAGTGGACTTGCCAAATTGGGATTAGGAAAGTTAGTGACCTTTCCAAATTTGGATTAGGAAATTCATGCCATAAGAGTAACATGCATCATCATACTTATCATATTGCACACAGCACATAACATCTTGCACATAGCACATAACATATTGCACATAACACATAACATTTTTCATATCATTTGTTCATATGCCATGAGACCTTGGAATCATGGACTTGACATCAAGACTACTTAAAATGAGGGCTCAACATATGGGACCTCAACTAGGGAGCCTTCTTTAGAAAACTTAGAGTCTGCTTCATTCATACATATGTAATTCATTTTCATTTCATTCATAGGCTAGTGTGAACACCAACTATACCTAGGATGTAGTTTAAGACTTTCATCGGGTTCGCTGTGCAATGCAAGAATGACCTAGTGTCATTACTTGAGTATAGCTCACCTCTTGATTATCTTATTCTAACACCTTTGGTATCATTCATTTCATTATGTGCATCATTTGACGCTGGCCTCATTAATTCATTGGGAACTTTAACTTTAACCGACATAGATCATGTGAGCATCATGAAATTCAGTGTCTCCCCCACACTGAAAAGAAGTGGAATCACTGGCCAAAGTGACCCACAACATGCTAGCTTACATGGGAATTGAACCCCGCCAGATCCCTATATTGGCAGTCTAGGTTCAAAGACTAGGAGATATAAGGAAACCCATACCCGACATGCCGGACAGTCTCATCTCATGAGAGTTACGTGAACCTCTGCCCTTTCCGAAAGAAGGCATCACCGATCATAGCTAGTCTATCGGTGCTCAGTATAAAGTTCCATTACATTAAACTCATACATCACGAAAGTTGGCTTCTACCATGAGATTCATAGAGACTGATCTCTTCATTAACTTTACACTCTCACAGGTGAGTACGTTTTGGTAACATTTACTTAGGCTCATTTGAGATTGCTCTCTTCTTTTACATTAGCCTCATATCATGTTGTCACCACATTCATTAACATTAGCACATTTGATCTTCATAATTACTCACCCCTATTTACGCGAATGTTCATTTCATCATATGCCAATGCACTTGGCCATTTACTGTGTTTCACACTCTTACTTAACCCTTCTAGGGTTTCATCATTTAATTGTTCATTTCATCATTTCATTAATCATTTCATCATTTCATTGTTCATTTCATCATCTCATTGTTCATTTCATCATGTGCCAATGAACTTGGCCATTCAATGTGTTTTACACTTTTACTTAAACCTTCTAAGGTTACATCATTTCATTACATATATCTTAGGTTCACTTATTTTTAAACGTATGCTAGACTTATGGGTCTATACATACAAGCAATGAGGCTTCTTTCGTAGTTCGTTTAAGTGATTCATATCTTTCTAAGATTATGTGGGACAAGACTTATACATCTTGTATGTATGCCAAGATCTCGATTTCGATCTAAGTAGGCAGCATTAGTCTTAAATATTTAATGCACGCATGACTTATGTATCAATAAGGAATTTGGGCAAGGGCACCCGGTTTCGAATCCCTTGGACAACACCTTCATTTTTCATTTATTTTTATTTTGGTCCACACGGCTTGGGGACCCAAGATCAAGCCCCAACGCCTTTATATTCTTTTAATTTCTTTTCTTTATATTTTCTATCTCTTGGTTGAGGGGTTTTGGGATCGAACCTCCACAACCCTTTTTATTTTAATTTCTTTTTTTATAGCTTCTTCGAGTTGACCATGAGGTTGTGGGATCGAACCCCCACAGCCTCACTTTATTTTTCATTTAACTCTCCTTTTCCGCCTAGAGGTCGTGGTTTCGATCCCCACACCTCACACTTATTTTCTTCTCATTTTTTCTTAAGCTTTACCTAGAGGTTATGGGTTCGAATCCCACTCCTCTCATTTCTTTTTTTCATACTTTATTTTCCAGCCAAGACCATGGTTCGAATCCCTTCGCCACATCCCTTTTTACTTCTTTATTTTCATATTTTTTAACATGGTGAGGTCACGGGTTCAATCCCCAGTGATCTCACATATTTTAATTCATTTTTTCATAGCATGAAATTTCCCCTAGCTTAGCCGAAACTCAATAACAAGATGCTGGAAATTTTTGCAGCCTATTTTGTCACATCTTTAACATTAAATATTTAGACGTTTTAAGTAGTTTTTAGTGAGTTCTTTAGGTGCATTTTCAAGATTTCATTCGATTAAGAATTGCACTCAAATCAACATCTTTACTTATGAACATCACGATTTACATAAACATGTGTACATGAAATACAAAGAACTAACATCACATTTTAGAGCCTTAAACCCGAGGCACATAGTCATGGTTCACATTGCACACACATGCATATAGTTTCCGATCTCATAGGTGATCCTTCATAATATTTCAAACACACATACATGAACATATTCATCACAAAAACACAACACACGCCTAATATCAACCAGCAAACATACCCAACCTAGGAATCATTGGGAGCTAGTGACAGGGACATGCAACGGGGAACAACTTTAGTTTTCGGAATAGATTCGTCTGAACCTTAGGGGTCTCTTAGGAAAGGGACAAGAGATAATAGAACTCATACCTTTTTTATATTCAAACCTCGACTTTCTGCCCAAAAAATTTTCAAAACACACGTCCATGACCGAAAGTCCAACATTCCACTCGACAGGAAAACCTTCTCTTTGCTTACGTGATTGATTAACGTTTATTTTTTTCTTATATTTTCGTGTGAGATCTTCAAGTGTGAAGAACCTTGGTAAATTTTCTGTTCTTGAATTTTATTTGGCAGAGAGAAACGTGAATGGGGAGAGACAATGATCGTGAATGTTTAGGAGATACACGTGAGAGAGTGAGAGTTTTATTTAGGCTTAGAAGTCTAGGTTAGGACTTAGTCAAATAAGGTTCTTATTAAATGATAAAAAATCTGATTTCCCTTTTATTTAAAATCAGATAATAAATAATAAATATTAATTAATTACATTAATTTACCAACTTAAATTAAAATTAATTTAAATCTTTGCTTCCACCTAGGTTCGAACTCGGGTGGAGCAAGACTTCACTCTAAGAGCCAATTTTGGGTCCTTTCTCCCTAAAATTCCCCTCCACCTTATTAATTAAATAATTAATTATATATTTAGGGTAATTACGATACTATACTTAGCCTGGAAAAAGACCATTTTACCCCTAGACCCTCCAAACTTAAGATTTCCCCTTTTTAAGTCCGATAAAGACTCATCCGAGTAAATCTTCATATTCGGGAGCCCTACATGGATGGACCCAACGTTTCCTAGATCAAATAACTCCCCAAGTTAGTTGGCTTTGCTGTTGTAAGGGTCCAAAGGTCTGGTTCTACGCGCATCAATCCGTGTGAACCCATTCTAATCCTAGCCATTCTAGACACGTTAAGCATTGCCAATTTTTTAGGTTTGTTACATTNCCCCCCCCCCCTTAGGAACATTCTTCCCCGAATGACACCACAAACTATTTCGCGTAATTCCAATCAGATCATAACATAGTTACTATACACAATCAAGCAATAGCAACAAAGAATGAAGAGATAAGGAAACTTAGATTTAAAGTAGGAAGTCTAACCTCGAGAGCTGAAAAGATGGGGGTAGCGGGATCTCATATCGGCCTCGGACTCCCATGTAGCACCCTCAACAAGATGATTCCTCCACAATACCGTCACTCTGGCAATCTCCTTGTTCCTCAGCCGCTTCACCTGTCTATCTAAAATCTCAACAGGTACCTCCTCATAAGACAAATTTTCATCATCCCCCTAACCTTTAACTGGTAGAATCGATGAAGGATCACCTAGACACTTCTTTAACATAGCGACATAAAAGACTAGATGAACAGAAGATAGTTCCGCAGGCAATGCGAACTCATAGGCCACCTCTCACACACGTTGTAGAATCGCATACGACCCAACATACCTCGGACTCAATTTCCCCTTCCTGCCAAACCTCATCACCCCCCTTCATAGGTGATATCTTCAAATATACCTGGTCACCAACCTCAAACTCTAAGGGCCGTTTTCTGTTGTCTGCATAAGACTTCTACCGACTGTAAAAAGCAGCCAACATGTCCCTAATCACCCTGACCTTTTCTAAGGCCTCATGAATGATCTCTGGACCCAAAATGGATGACTCTCCAACCTCGAACCACCCAACTGGAGACACCTCCTACCATACAGTGCCTCAAATAGTGCCATCCCAATGCTGGAGTGATAACTATTATTATACGAGAACTCTATCAAAGGCAGATGGTCATCCCAACTACCCTTGAAGTCAATCACACACGCCCTCAACATGTCCTCCAATGTATGAATGGTGCGCTCTGCCTGCCCATCAATCTGAGGATGAAACACAGTACTAAGCTTCACCTGCGTGCCTAAGCTCTTTTGGAAGGATCTCCAGAAATGTCAAGTGAATTAAGCTCCTCTATCTTAAATGATAGACAAAGGAATACCATGCTATCTCACAATCTCATCAATGTAGAGTTTCACATAATCTTCGGCTCTGTAAGTCGACTTCACACGGATAAATTGGGCAGACTTAGTCATCCTGTCCATAATAACCCATATCGAGTCATGCTGTCTCCTAGTCTTCGGAAGACCAACCACGAAGTCCATATTAATGGCCTTCTATTTCCAAGTCGGAATCTTAATGATCTGAGTAAGACCGCCAGGCTTAAGATGTTCTGCCTTAACCTGTTGACAATTAGGACACGTGGCCACATAATTTGCAATGTCCTTCTTCATGCCATCCCACCAGTAGATCTGTTTAAGATTATGATACATCTTGGTGGAACCTTGATATATGGAGTATCTGGAACCATGGGTCTCTGCAATGATTTTGGTCCACAAATCATCCATATCTGGTACACACAGCCTGTCCTGGTACCTAAGTATACCATCATCTCCCAAAGCAAAAGACTCATTCATCTTAACCAACACTGATTCCTTCAGCTCCATCAACACAGGATCAAGATGCTGACCCTCCTTGACTTCAACTACTAAGGATGATTCAGAACTAGGATGAACTAAAACACCCTACTAGTAGAGTCAACTAACCGCACACCCAGTCTGGCCAGTGTATGTATATTTTTCACCAACTCCTTATTCTCATCCTCAATGTGGGTTGTACTTCCCATGCTCATCCTACTCAAAGCATTGGCTACAACATTAGCCTTACCTGGATGGTAGTGGACATTCATGTCATAGTCCTTCAACTGTTCCAACCACCTCCGTTGATGTAGATTCAACTCCCTTTGTGTGAACACGTACTGAAGACTTTTGTGGTCTGTGAACACATCCACATGCACTCCATACAAGTAGTGCCTTCACAATTTCAGTGCAAATACCACAGCTGCCAACTCCAGGTAATGAGTGGGATAATTCTATTCATGAACCTTGAGCTGTCTAGACGCATAAGCTATCACCTTACCACCCTGCATTAGAACACAACCCAAACCAACCCTAGATGCATCACAATACACAGTGTAATTCTCACCGCACTTAGGCAAAGTAAGCACCGGGGCTGAAGTGAGTCTATCCTTAAGCTCCTGGAAACTCTTCTTACAAGCATCCGTCCATTAAAACTTGGCCTTCTTTTTAGTCAAAGCTATTAGTGAGGCAGCAATGGGAAAAAAAACCTCCATGAACCTGTTATAATAACAAGCCAATCCCAAGAAGCTACGAATATCTATGGGAGTAAGAGGTTTTGGCTAGTTCTTAACAACCTCAGTCTTCCTGGGATCTACCTCCACACCTTTGTTGGACACAACATGACCCAGGAAGGTCACTAATCTAAGCCAGAATTCACACTTGCTGAATTTGGCATACAACTGATGTTGTCTAAGTACCTTCAAGGTTAGTCTCAAATGTTGTTCATGCTCTTTCTTAGTCTTAGAGTAGATGAGAATGTCATCAATGAATACTATGATTAAAGAGTCAAGGTATTCATGGAAGACCCTGTTCATGAGATCCATAAATGCAGTAGGTGCATTTGTGATACCAAATGACATAACTAGGAACTCATAATGAGCATAACGGGTACGAAAGGCTGTCTTTGGGATATCTCCATCGCTAACCCTGAGCTAATGGTACCCTGAACGAAGATCGATCTTCGAGAAGAAACTAGACCCTTGGAGTTGGTCGAATAAGTCATCTATTCTAAGAAGTGGACACTTATTCTTGATAGTGACTTTGTTGAGCTGTCGATAATCGATATACATTCTAAGTGTTCCATCTTTCTTTTTCACAAACAACACTGGAGCGCCCCAAGGGGATGTGCTCGGCTGAATGAAACCCTTATCAGTAAGATCTTATAACTGCAGTTTCAACTCTTTGAGTTCAGCTGGAGCCATTCTATAAGGAGGAATTAAAATTGGTTTAGTCGGGTTCTAGTCGATACCAAAGTCAATCTCTCGCGGGGGAGGAACTCCAGGAAAATCATTAGGAAATACATCTTGGAACTCATTCACTACAGGCACTGAGTCTATGGAAGGAATGTCATGATCTAAATCATTAACACTCACAAGATGACACAATAACCCCTTGAACATCATTTTATTGGCTTTAAGGTTCAAAATCAAGGGATTAGGATGACTCGAGTTGTACCCCTCCCAGACTAGCTCTTCTTCATTAGGGAAACAAAATTTCACAACCCTATTACGACAATCCATGCAAGCATAACAACTATGAAGCCAGTCTATGCCAAGAATAACATCAAAATCATACATTGGTAACTCAATCAAGTTTGCACACATAGTCTTACACTCACAAGATGACACAATAACCCCTTGGACATCATTTTATTGGCTTTAAGGTTCAAAATCAAGGGATTAGGATCATGCAGAACTTCAGGCAATATCTCAAAAGTGAGAGCAAGCAAAGGAGTTACAAAGGAAAGGGTAGACCCTTGGATGAACTTGACTCCTCTTGGTGGGAGAGTCCCTTCTTAAACGTGGGTTCATCCCTGATTTTAGTACTAATCTTCCTTCAAAAATTCTTCTCAGCTTGCCTTGGTATGCTTCCTCTTCCTGCTGTCCTCCACTTGTTAGACATGGACCATAAGCCTGCAATGGTCCATGCTATCATGTAGCATAAATTCCCTACACTCCTCCTCGAGATTCTCAGCAATCTTAGATCTAGTGTAAACGGGAGGATTCACCCTCGTGAAGTCCCTTAACCTGCTAGCCATGGTGCTGGAAGGTGGGTTCTCCCTGGGAACACCTTGTTACTCTGCCTGGGCTGTCATAGACTGAGTTTGTAAAGTGATGGATTGGGCCATTTGTACCAAGGTTGTCCTCACTTCTCCATCTGCAAATCCAGTTGGTTAACAGGCATCTCCATTCGAGCAGCTGGAACCTGGGGAGGAACTTGATTTATCCCAGCAGCTGCTCCTCCAATCTCTCCGCCTGTGTTTCTCCTCGTATTCATCTTTTGGAATCTCAAGATTTGATGTTAGATACGCTCTTAACACCAAGAAATCAGACATTAGAAAAGGCACGATAAGATCAGGACAAGGAAATTTTCCTAGGCATCATGTAGTCTCCAATTCAGGATAGTGATGCACTTCACTACCATGACTTAGAAACTACTCAATGTGACTGATGTGAACTTATTATCCTTGGAATTTAACCTAGTTCTCTGATACCACCTTTGTAAAGACCAGAATCTAGACCCCAGACGAGACCGACGTCGTTGACCTCTAAGAGGTCGCAAACAAGCCTACATATGTCATTCTTACTTCATCTAGGTTAATTTTAGCGAAAAATTTGAACTTTTTGTTTTCTTATTTCATGCTAAACATTTTAAAATTAACATCATAGGCGTCCACAAATCAACCATCTAATATAGAGATAATCAAATGAAAGAAATAGTTCTTAATTGCATTAAACATATTCTTGCAAAAATGGCACCAATATAAAGTCTGAAATGAAAGTGGAAAGAAACACTAGTGGAACATTCTCCATTAGCTAAAGCTTACATCTAATCTAGATAATAACGGTCGACATCCTCGAAAGTATTATGGCCTACCAAGTCCGGATGAAAGTTCCACGTCCGGATAGCTGCAACGTCAACCTGTAAGCTCTAGCGTCCACCTCTGCATGCACCTAAAAAGATAGAGTTGTATGGTATTAGTACACACTTTTACTAAGTATGGTATATGCAAGCACACACCAAGGACATGCATGAGTAAGATTATCTCTTTCCTAACAACATGATTATGGAAAATCCAGTCAGTGGAATTACCAAATTGGGATTAGGAATGTTATTGCGCTTTCCAAATTTGGATTAAGAAAGTGAGTGAGCTTTCAAAATTTAGATTAGAAAATTCATGCCATGAGATTAACATGTATCACCATACTTATCGTATTGCACACAGCACGTAACATCTTTCACATAGCACATAACATATTTCATATAGCACATAACAAATTTCATATCATTCGTTCATATTCCATGAGAACTTCGAATCATGGACTTGACATCAAGACTACCCAAAATGAGGGCTCAACATATGGGACATTAGCTAGGGAGCCTTCTTTAGCAAACACAGAGTCTGCTTCATTCATACGTACTTCATTTCATTTCATTCATAGGCTTGTCTGAACAGCAGCTATACCTAGGATGTAGTTTGAGACTATCATCAGGTTCGTTGTGCAATGCAAGAATGACCTAGTGTTATTACTTAAGTCTAGATCACCTCTTGATTATTCTATCCTAACACCTTTGGTATCATTCATTTCATTATGTGCATCATTTGAGGTTGGCCTTATTGATTCACTGGGAACTTTAACTTTAACCAACATAGATCATGTGAGCATCATGAAATTCAGTGTCTCCCCTACACCAGAAAGAGGTGGAATCACCGGTCAAAGTGACCCAAAATATTCTAGTGTACATAGGAATTAAACCCCGCCAGATACCTATATTGGCAGTATAGGTTCAAAGACTAGGAGATATAAAGAGACCCATACTCTACATGCCGAACAGTCTCATCTCATAAGAGTTACGTGAACCTCGGCCCTTCCCAAAAGAAGGCATCACCGCTCATAGCTAGTCTATCCGTGCTCATTATAAAGTTCCATTACATTCAACTCATACGTCATGGAAACTGGCTTCTAGTATGAGGACATCATAGCTCAATAGATGATTTCTCATCTCATGATTAGTATTAAGTGTGTTAATCTCAATACTTTCATTAGAGTGTTCATAGAGAATGATCTCTTTATTAACTTTACACTCTCATAGGTGAGTACGTTTTGGTAACATTTACTTAGGCTCATTCGAGATTGCTCTGATCTTTTACATTAGTCTCATATCATGTTGTCACCACATTCATTAACATTAGCACATTTCTATTCATAATTACTCACCCCTTATTACGTGAATGTTCTTTTCATAATATGCCAATGCACTTGGCCATTTAGTGTGTTTCACACTCTTACTTAACCCTTCTAGGGTTTCATCATTTCATTGTTCATTTCATCATTTCATTGTTCATTTTATCATCTCATTGTTCATTTCATCATGTGCCAATGCACTTGGACATTCAGTGTGTTTTACACTCTTACTTAACCCTTCTAGGGTTACATCATTTCATTACATACATCTTAGGTTCAGTTATTTTTAAACGTATGCTAGACTTATGGGTCTATACATTCAAGCCATTAGGCTTTGTTCATAGTTCGTTTAGATAAAAAATTGCACTCAAATCAACATCTTTACATCACTTATGAACATCACGATTTACATAAACATGTGTACATGAAATACAAGAACTAACATCACATTTTAGAGCCTTAAAACCCGAGGCACATAGTCATGGTTCACATTGCACACACATGCACATAGTTTCAGATCACATAGGTGATCCTTCATAATATTTCAAACACACATTCATGAACATATTCATCACGAAAACACAACACACGCCTAATATCAACCAGCAAACATACCCAACCTACGAATCATTGGGAGCTAGTGACAGGGACATGCAACGGGAAACAACCCTAGTTTTCGGAATAGATTCGTCTAAACCTTAGGGGTCTCTTGGGAAAGGGACCAAGAGATAATAGAACCCATACCTTTTTAACGTTCAAACCTCGACTTGCTTCCTAAAAACTTCTCCAAACACGCGTTCAACACCCCAATCGATGAAAAACCCTCTCTTTGCCTACGTGATTGATTAACATTTGTTTTTTTCTTATATTTTCGTGTGAGTTATTCAAGTGTGAAGAACCTTGGAAAGTTTTATGTTCTTGAATGTTATTTGGAAGAGAGAAACGCGAATCGGATGAGAGAATGACTGTGAATGTTTAGGAGATAGACGTGAGAGAGTGAGTTTTATTAGGCTTAGAAGTCTAGTTTAGGACTTTGTCAAATAAGGTTATTATTAAATGATAAAAAATCTGATTTCCCTTTTATTTTAAATCAGCGAATAAATAATAAATATTAATTAATTACATTAATTTACCAAATTAAATTAAAACAAATTTAATTCATTGCTTCCACCTAGGTTTGAACCTGGGTGGAGCAAGACTTCACTCTAAGAGCCAATTTTCGGCCCTCTCTCCCCCAAAATGATCCTCCGTCTAATTAATTAAATATTTAATTATATATTTAGGGTAGTTAATATACTACCCTTATCCTATAAAAAGACCATTTTACCCCTAGACCCTCCAAACTTAAGATCTCCCTTTTTTAAGTCTGGTAAAGACTCATCCGAGTAAATTTTCATATTCGGGAGGCCTACATAATTGTACCCAACCTTTCCTAGATCAAATAACTCCCCAAGTTAGTTGTCTTGGCTATTGTAAGGGTTAAGAGGTCTATCCTACGCGCATCAATCCGTGTGAACCCGATTTAATTGTAGGCATTCTAGACACGTTAAGCATTGCCATTTTTTTAGGGTTGTTACAGCAATATAGACTAGATTATGATGAAACATTTAGTCCAGTGGCTAAGCTTATGGCAGTCCGGATCATACTTACACCTGCTGCGAGTAAAAATTGGAACCTATGGCAGATGGACGTAAAGAATGCCTTGCACAGAGAGTTTGATCGGGGAGATCTACGTGTGTCAGCCGATGGGCTTTCAGAGTCAAGCTGATCCTGAGTATGTATATAATCTCCAAAAAGTGCTATATGGTTTAAAGCAAGCACCAAGGGCATGGTATGGTAATATTTCTGAATTTCTTACTCATACTTTTATTCTATAGCACCGGCAAATACCAGCTTGTTTGTGAAAATTGTTGGAAAGAAACTAGATATTGTGCTAGTATATGTGGATGATATAATCCTAACAGGAGACTGTGAAGAAGAAATTCTTCTAACAAAGAAGAATTTGTCAGTTTGATTCCATATGTAGGAACTTGGACAACAACCATTTTCTTGGATTGGAGGTTGATTTTAATGAAGAAGGAATTTGTTTGAATCAGAAAAGATATTCTAAAGATCCGTTGCAAAAGTTTGGGATGTTGAATTTCAAACCAATATCAACACCATTGGAAACAAATGCTAAAACGTGTGCACATGAAGGAAAAGACTTAGCATATGTGATGATGTATCGACAATTGGTAGGTAGTCTGATTTATTTAACTCAGACTCGACCTAATATTTCTTTTGCAGTTGATGTGATGAGTCGTTACATGCACAATCCAAAGAAGCACCAAATGGAGGTTGTTCGACGAATACTAAGATATGTGAAAATTACAATTGATTATGGTGTTTTGTATAAAGGTGAAGAATGCAAGCTGGTCGGATATTTTGAATCTGACTATGCACGGGATCATAGTACCCGACATTCAACAACTGGCTATGTGTTTAAACTTGGAGCTGAAGCGATTTCTTGGTGTAGCAAAAGGCAACCAACTGTAACGTTGTCAACAACAGAAGCAGAGTATAGGGCAGCAACAATTGCAGCTCAAGAAAGTACGTGGCTTATGCAATTGATGAAGGATTTACACCAACCAGTTGGCTACTCGGTTACCTTGTAGTATGACAATCAGTCAGCGATTTGCGTGGCTGAAAATCAGTGGCTTATGCAATTGATGAAGGAATTACACCAACCAGTTGGCTACTCGGTTACCTTGTAGTATGACAATCAGTCAGCGATTTGCGTGGCTGAAAATCATGTTTTTCATGCTAGGACAAAGCACGTGGAAATACATTACCACTTCATCAGGGAAAAAGTATTGCAAGGAGAGATTGACTTGGAGCATATAAAGCAACAAATTGCAGACGTGTTCACGAAAGGCTTAAGTGTCCATATGTTTGAAAGTTTATGTCTAGAACTAGGCATGGTTAAGACCGGAGCTGATGTTGAGATGGGTGTTGAAAGTTGTACAACATCAGCCCCTATTATTTAGTTTGACTAAGTCTGCAGTATAACTATATTTTAGCTTTCTGTTGGTTGTTATTTTCTTTTCAGGTGATAGTTTTTCCATTATGTAGTATTTGCATAATTGTGTTCTTAATGTATAGGTGAGTTGGTTTTGTGGAATTACATTAGTGGTTTAGTGGGAATATGATTCCATAATATGTAAACTTATATAAGGCTACAGAGCCTATTAAAATAAAATCATTCAGTAACAATCTCTGCAACATAATTTGGCTATCTTTTATTCTTCATGTTATTTCCTTTTTCAAATGTTGATTTCTCTATTAAAGTTTTCTTCGTCAATACATACGACATAAATTTAGAATTTTACATACTAGCCTTCAATTTTCATCAAAAAAGTGGGCAGTTAAATAAATACATCCCTCATAATTAGATGAAGTCCAACAATTAGAGGTCAAACATATCGTATTAGGAATTTTAGCTAAGGTTTGCTTCAATTTCTCTTTCTCTCTAATATAGACTTTCTTGATATCTGCGACACAAGTGTTCCTAGAAGGTAACATAACATCTGGACTAATATAATTCACCCATGCTTTAATTCCATCATATTCAACAAAAGAATACGATAACTTATGCTTAATGATAGCTTCAGCAAGTATATCAAGTTGTATCCATTGATCAATTTCTCTAGACTGCATTTTTCCTTCTTGATTAACGAACATTTGACTTAAATCGTAAATTTTAAGCATTGAACACTTACCTATTTGACATTGTAAATGTGATGTCTTACAACTTTTACCTTGATGGTGAGGAATTGAACCACACTTGAATGATTTTTACATCCTTTACGCACTGCCCTTTGAATTCCATGTGTAGCTCTATCTGTTCTTTCAAAGTAGTGTCGAACAACTTATGTCAACTTAATTTTTTTCTGATTAGGTTCTTCAAGAATAGTGTCACCACGTTCACCATCACGTGTGTTATTTTCATCCTCCATTAATCTATTTGTAAATAAATATATAAAAATGAAAAATTATTTGCAAAGAATTTAGAATGATTAATATTACTAGAAAAATAAATTAACTATCTTAAAGGTATTTTATAAGTTACAACAAACATATATACTGATATAAATTAACAAAAGCTAAAAACATTACAGAGAAATAATATTTGTTAAAAGTGTTAATCTATATTCTCTAAATAACTAGTCATAGAGAGATGAATATTAAAAGAGAAAATCTCCACATCCGTGACATTGTCCACTATCGTAGCATAAAAGAGACGAGATAGAGAGTCGTATTCAAGAATTTAAATATTAGGGTTTAGGGACTTAAGTTTTTAAGAGTAATGGGCTAAGGGCTTTGTCATTTATAAGGCTTTAGCCTTTTAAGTCTTCACGTTAGGTTAGAGAGTTTTTTTTAATGAAGAGACTTAGAGATTACATTTAGGTTTTCTGGTTTTTATTTTTATTTTTTAATATTTATTTTAATTAAAATTAAATAATTTGGCCCATGGGCCAACCCCGGCCCGACCCCGATCGAGCCTCGAGGGCTAAGACCATCTCCAATCCCACTCTATTTTATTCTCCATTCTCGATATTTGGAGAGTAAAAATAGAGAATGGACTCTCCAATCACCCTCCATTTCACTCTTTATTCTCTATATATAGATAGTTGAATAGTAGTACTACAAATTTGGAGAACTACTATTTACACTCTCTATTTCACTTTTTCATTATTTTATTATTATTTCTATATTTTTGACATATTATTTTTTATATAAGGCTATGGATTAAATTTCTAATATTTGTAATTCTTTTTATATGTAATAAATATTTTTAAAATATGTGTATATTATTTAATATATACTACATAAATTCTGAATTAATAATATTTTTTTTAATTTAATATAATTTGATTTTATTATTAATTTTCACTATAAAGAATGCACAATTTTAAATGGTCTACAATTGTTAAAAATATTCGTAACTCACTTTCTCAAAAGAAGAAATATTACACGATGAAATAATAATCGAGCCGAAAAAATATTTTGAACATACATTTGGAGGTTTGCAATCACGTTCTGCAATTATTGTAGGATAATGACGTTTTTGGAAAAAAGGAAGTGCTACATGATATAATAATTACATGTATTATATTGCACAACATGAGGATGAACGTAATCTTAATGCACCAATTCAATATGTCGTAGAGGCTCCAATTGCAACGACAAAAATGGTGGTAGATGAAAATCTTTAAATTGAAAAACTTTTAGCTAGACATGAAAAAATTACGTACAAAATGTTCATTTTAAAATCCAGAATGCGTGAGCAACGTAATAATCTTAAAAGTTGAGTATTTATGTAATGCTTGTAATATCATATTTCATTAATGATTTCACTTTTATTTGAATTGTTCATTGATTTGTATATTATATGATATTTGCTTTTAAGGTATGTTATTTAGAAATTTAGAATAAAATATAGTTTTATATTAAAAAAGAATTTGTAAGAACAAAAATTTATATTACATGAAAATTATACAAAAAATGATTATTTCGAAAACAAAAGAAAGAAGAGATTTATATTATGAATAAGAAAAATAAGAATGAAATAGAAATAATAATATAATATTGAGGAGAGAGAAAAAGATTTTTTTAGAGAGTAAAATAGAGAATTGGATTGAAGTTGGTTGTCTAAAAAATAGAGAATTTTATATTTGGAGAGTGAAATAGCGTACAGGGTTGGAGATGCCCTAAGGGCCTAAAAGGGTTTGGCTTATAAGCGTCGGTTAAAAAGGGTTTGAAAAATCATATCCCAACCCTACCCCAATAACAGGTTGGGTCGGACCGGCCCCATTAGTTAAGTCTTTTTTTGACGGCTCTAGTTATACTTTTAGGATGTTAGTGCTGTCACCGTCCAAATTTTTGTGCATATATACACTTTATACTAACAATGATACACATGTCTCAATCTTAACTATTGATTCATTCATTGTTAAATTTCTGTCCAAAATTGAAAAAAGCCCCCCAAATTAATATAATCCAACCCCCCCCCCCCCTTCCCAAATTAATTCACTAAATTTCAAATTAAGAGACTTTTTTAGTAGAGTAACATCCTTTACCAATCTTCATCCCCAAATCATCCTCATTCTCAAGTGAAAGTCTCTTATAGACAAAGGCCGAATACTAAGCAACGAATCAATCCAAGATATTCAAGCTCTAAAATGAGCTTAAAAACCGATCCTTCTCAAATAGAAGCTCAAGACTCAAAAATCCTAAATTAACTCATGAACCACATCTAATTGCAGCCTACAAAGAACCTTTGCGATTTGGCCCTCAAAAGTATTACCAGTCGTTCAATAAGAATGTGATGTTCCTGATTTGGGGATTTATGTTGATATGGTCTTAACTTTGACCTAGGATTGACATATCAATGAATTGATTTGTAATTTGGAGAAAGCCGGAACAATTGAATGTGATGATAAGTCGTTGGCAAGGTTGGCGAGGGTGTTGGTTTAAGGTGAACAGGTGGAATCTATTGTAGGGTTTATGAATTAATGAAAAAGAATAGATTGGTTCTAGATTTGAGATTGATGAATTCTGACGAAGTTGAACAATAATTACAGAGATTGTTGAGATTAGTTTAGGGAAAACGTTAAATTTTGATAACTTTCATTGATTTGTTTTGTTTAGGTGTGGCTATTATTTATTTGGGTGGATTTTCAATTAATCGGGTGAACTTCTTTTTGGCTAAATGGTCCGATGGACCCTTATACTTGCATTCGTTTGTATTATGAACATTCTAACTGAGCACTTTGTCAACTAATCCTTTAACTCAATGAAACTCAACATTTTAAATCCTTTTGGCTTTGTGTGAACTTCAATGGCCTGATGAAAATGACACATCATCATCCACATCAAATTTTATATGACACGTCATTCATAATTTATTTTCTTAAAAATCATTTTTTTCTTCTTTTTCACTCCATTACTCCCTTCATTGTTAGTTGAACAACTTCTTTAACCCTTTCCTCCATCGATAGTAGTGAATCACCATTAAAATACCTTATTATTTACACAATTTTACACAATACTCTTCATCTAATTTCATAGAGATATTCAAAAATTACTTTTCACCAATTAAAATTACCGGGTCTTTTTGAAAAAAAAGACAAATCAAGAATAATTTTGACAACAAAAGAGGTCAAGTAACTAATTAGAGATATTTCTTTCGATAACTATATTTATTCCACTAATTTTCTAAATTTTTATTTGCTGATTATGTTCAATTTTTTTGTACAATTTTGTTTTCAATTTGAGGGAATATAAAAATGAAAAAGAAAAAGAAAAACAAGAAAGAAGTTGAAAAGGAGCGAGGAAAGGGAGAAAGGTCTGGGAGGGGAAGAGCAGGGAGAGTGACGATTGAAGAGGAAAAAAATAGGGATGGGTGGGGGGAAGAAGAAAAAAGTGAAACATTTATTTTTGATTTTGTTTTCTTCTTTTTATTCTAATTTTCCTTTATTTTAATTATTTTTAATTTAAATTCTTATGTTTACACTCTTTTCGCGTGTTGAATCACATATTTATTCCAACTTATTGATCAAGTTGTCACATAAGCCTGGTCAACAGTCAAAGGGGTTTAATATATTAATTTTCATTGACTTAGAGGGTTCAATTGACAAAGTTCCAAGTTGAAAGGTGCAACATACAAATGGATACAAGTACAACGGCCCATCAGACCATTTTGCTTTTTTTTTTTTGTAGAGATTTATAAAATATCAGGTCGGCTTATAGGATTATGACATATGTATCACCGTTAATATTAAGGGTATATATGCACTAAAATTTGGACGATAAGGATACTAACATCTTAAAAATATAAAGAAGGGTATATACATACCATTACGATAGTTCGGAGACATATTTGTCCTTTTTTCCTTTTCCTTTTTAAAACCCTAACTTTAGAAAAAAAATCAAAAAGAAATGTTGTGGCTATTAAAATAGTCTTTTTTAAAATGTTTTTAGGGCAAGTTTCAAGGCGTGACCAAAAAGTCCCCAGGGAGTTGATTAAAAACATAAATTCATAAGGCGTAAGTTCTAAAATTTGAGGTATAATCCTCAATCATAAAAGCGTAAGACCTAGGCGTAAAACGTAGGCCCATGCTTTTCAATAAAAAATTTACCTTTTTTGTTTAGAATCATATTTTATTGGGATAAAGTTCTGAATGATATCCGAACTTTGACAGAAATTGGTGTTACAATACCAAACTTTGGAAATGACCTTTTAACCTCTGCAATATTTAATAGTGTATTTTAAAGGCATATATGTACCCATGTGGACATCATAATATTACATCATTATAAATAGTAATGACGGCACACATATACCTCTAAAATACATTATTACTGGTTATTACTCTCTCTGTTTAAAAAAGAATAATCTCCTTTCCTTTTTAGTTTATTTAAAAAAGAATGATCTCTTTCTTTTTTTAGTAACATTTTAATTTCAGCTTTGCACGTGACATGTTTAAGGTCACAAGATTAAAGAGCAATTTTGTACATTTGACATAATTTTAATTTAGGATCAAAGGATTTAAAAGTCTCTATTTTCTTAAACTTCATGTCAAATTAAACTAGACAATTCTTTGTGAAACGGAGGGAGTAATATTTATCTAAATAAAAATCATAATATATTTTATATGCATTATATTTTTTTTTAAAAAAATTATTTGCAAAATCATTGAAAGGTTTATTTTTACCTATTTTATTAATAATAAATTATAAAATTGCATATACATGAGATTATGCCCATAGATCCATGGGACTTGTGCCCCACGTCTCGAGGCTTACGCCTTGCTCCGAATCGGCTTTAAACGCGGCAAATCGTCTTAAAAACACAATAAAAAAGTACCGTATAGAACGCCTCAACCCCTTTTAAAACACCGGTCTATAGTAACTACACTAAGTTATAAATTCAAAACAAAAAATTCAACATAATAGTCTTATAGCAAATTTCAACATAGCATACATAAATATGATTTATTTTATTTTTTTTAAAAAAAACATAGGCGTATAACCTTACTTAACAATAAATTCTATTTTAATTTAAAAATTAGAATACTAATAAAATTATGCTAATGTCAAAATAAACATGACATAAAGAAATGATAATACGAAAAAATTGCATAGAATCACGTGAAGTTAGGTGGAGAACGAGAAGAAAATGAAATATAATAATATAAAATAAAAAAATTAACTTCTAGAATTTTTTAGAATAATAAAAATAAAAATAGAACTTAAAATAATAGAAGTGAAAAATAAATAAAAATCAAAAAGGAAAAATAGAATTAAAAAGGAATTAGAAGTAATCAGGTGGTAATTATATTATGTGATTACCAACAATTAACAGTCTATGTTTGTGAATTTAGAGATTATAATTAATTGGGAAAAGACTCAAATATGCCATCGAGCTTTTCAGAAAAGGCTCATTTATGTCATCAATTAAAAGTTTGGCATTACCGTTAAAGAAAAGACTCATTCATGCCATTATTTTTTAACGGTAATTTTTCAAAACCATTTTTGACATGTGACAAATTATAATTCTGCCACGTCATCAATTGTTTTAATAAAAAAAATAATAATTCTAAAAAAATTAAATTATTTTTTTTGATTTTTTAATTAAATAAATTGATGACCTGACCGAATTATAATTGGCCACTTCATCAATTTTTTTCAACAAAGAAAAGATTCTGAATAAAAATTGAATGTTTTTTGTTTTTTTTTTTACTTTGCAAAATCACCGTTAAAAATAATGGCATGAAAGAGTATTTGTTTTAACGGTAATGACATAAATGAGTCTTTTGTGAAAGTTCAGTGGCATATTTGAGCCTTTTCCCAAATTAATTAGATCAATTACGTAATTATAATGTCCAACCAAACAGGATAGACTTTGTAATTACTTCAATTACACCAAATCTAATTATACGGAAAAGAGCCTAAAATACCCTTGAAGTATTGAAAATGGTACAAAATTACCTTTCATCCACCTATTGACTCCAAAATGCCCTTTTCATCCACCTATTGACTCCAAAATAGTCTTGTCATCCACCTTTGTGTTCAAAATTGACCACTTTTTAATTATTTTAAAATTAAACTCTTTAAATATTTTTTAAGATATTTGGCGTTCAACTGTTGGTTATAATTTTAATTTATTAATATAATTTATAAACCACCCCACTACCCACTCATTACTAACTAAACCTCACCCAATTAATAATTCAATTATAATATCAAAATCTCCATAAAACACTACTAAAACACGATGAAATTATAGATTCCTGAAAATGACATTTGAAATTGTTCGAGTTCGAATCGAAGCCGCAATTAAATTTAGGTTGGGATGCTTATTTAGGAGGACACTTTCTTTCAAAAATGAATTAGAAAAATTTATGATTAAAGGTAAAGAAGTAATACATCAGGAATTAATCCATGCACTTTTTTTAAATATAATTTTATAAATATTTATGATTTGTTTTAAAACCTTTAATATATTATTTTGAAAAAAAGTTACCTATGAAGTAACATCACATAATTGAGCCGTAAGAATAATTAAGATGAACATAGTCAGACTTTTAAGTTTACCGATGATTTTTATTTAGCCACTTGAATGTATGATAATTTAATTCTATAGATATTTTCGCCTCAAATTTTTAAAAACACTCAATTGGCAGTAGCTTGCATTAATAATGTGACAGGTTTATTAATTTAGAGGTATTTAATTAGTAATGGATGGGTAGTGGATTGATTTATAAATTATACTAATAAGTTAAATTATAACAAATAGTTGAGCGCCACGTATTTTAAAAAATATATAAATAATTTTAATATAAAACCGTTAAAATAAGTGGTTAATTTTGAATCAAAAGGTGGATGACAAGGATATTTTGGATTCAATAAGTGGGTGGGAAGGATATTTTGGAGCGAAGAGATGGATGAAGAGTAATTTTATATCATTTTCAAATACTGTGTATTTTAGACCTTTTTCCGCTAATTATAATGGTATACACCAAATCTAATTATAAATGACTTAGATGGTGGAAGTAAAAATATTTTAAACGCATTTGTGATAAATTTAAAACATTTGAAAGCACGTGAATGATGATGATGTTGTTTTTAGAAAGCAAAAATTTTCCAAAATCTGACTACATCTACTCCAAGCTTGTCGTTATCTATTTATTTGGAGAGTGCACACCAACTGTTTGATCATTTAACCCCCAAACATGTCATCCCTACAAATGAGCCTCCTCTTCACTTTACCAGTAAAAATCCAATTCCAAAGAAATGATCCAGATTTCTTACGCAGAAGCAAAATTTCTATTATTTGCTCTAATCCTGGACCTCACAAATTGGTTCCAGATCGCAAGTTGGACAAACATGTTGTAAAAAACAACAATATTAGGTTCGTATACAAGCTCAAAACACTCTTACTTTCAAAACCAAAGCATTTCATGCCTATCGATGTTCTCTACAAATGCCGTGGCTATTTAACTCTTCCTAAACCTCGCTCTATTCTTTCAATGATTCAGCGTTATCCAACAATATTTGAGCTATTCACTATACCAACACCCCCTACACCCTTCAATGCCACTAAACCACTTTCTCAGCTCTGTGTTCGACTCACTCCTCCTGCTGCTGCCCTCCTTGGTAAAGAATTCCAACTCAAATCGGCTCGTTCTGATTTCCTGGCCGCTAAGTTACAGAAGCTTCTAATGCTTACCACGCACCATAGCTTATTGCTATCCAAGCTACTTCACATTGCACCTGATCTTGGTTTGCCTGTTAATTTCAGGTCTCGCCTTTGCAGTGATTACCCTCATAAGTTTCAGATTGTTGACACATCTCTTGAGCTTATTTCTTGTGATCTAGCTCTATCGAATGCTTTACCGTCTCATGAAGTTGACCATGTTTCACTTGGATTGATTGTAGATCGGCCATTAAAGTTCAAGCACTTAAAACTTAGAAGAGGACTAAATTTGAAGAGACGGCATGAAGAGTACCTTATAAAGTTTAAAGAATTACCGGATGTATGTCCTTATAAGACAAGAGTGAATGATTTCTATAAAGAGTCTATTAATGCTGAGAAGAGGGCTTGTGCAGTGGTGAGAGAAGTTTTAGGGATGATGGTTGAGAAGAGGACTTTGGTTGATCACTTAACACATTTTAGAAAGGAGTTTGGTTTGCCAAACAGATTAAGGGCTATGCTAATAAGGCACCCTGAGTTGTTTTATGTCAGTAAGAAGGGGCAGAGAGACTCCGTCTTTCTGGTAGAAGGGTACGATGATAGAGGCAAACTTTTGGAGAGGGATGAAATGCTGGTCATGAAAGATCACCTGATGGAGCTTGTTAGGAAGGGAAAGCAAATGAGAAGAGAAACAAGGAACGTTTTTGCAAACTTAGGTGATGAGAATGAGTATTTCAATCAAACGGGTGGCAATGACTACTTTGAACACTATGATGGTTTGGATAAATTGTTTGAAGTTGAAGACTTTAAATCAGGGAATGGCACAGATGATGATGGAGATTTTGATTTTGATGATGGCTCTGACAGTGATGAAAGCACCAAATTATGGGCTATACAAGATGAAACACAGTTCTGGACAACTGAGGCGCATACTGATGGCGATTTAGCACCTTGGTAGTCTTTCCATTCTGGTGACTGCTACTTGTAGTTAAAGATTGTACTTATCCTATTTGTTTTCTTAAAATTGCTACAATATTTATATATTCATAGAAAGAGTGCATATATAGTATTTCAAAAAATAAAAGAGTTGTGGTTTAAGGATTTTTCTCTCTATTGTTTTATTTTAATATATAAGCTGGTAGATTGTAAACTTTGCTACTAGATGAGAGAGGAATGTATTGTTTTCAACTTACATCTACTAGCAAAGTGTATTCTAAATATAATATTGTTTTATTATAACCATCTGCCGAGGTTATAATAATTTACTGATATTAATTTGCAAGCCACAATATCCCAAACCAAAGCTTTTCATTGATTGTGCATATACAAAAGTAAATCAATCATCAACCCATCCCTAAAAGCTAAATTCGCTGTTATCACAATGATATGTATTTACAGTCACAAGTATAAATGGTATGTGCAACACTAGTTCTGGAGCAAGATAAAAGTCAGACTTCAATCTTCCAACCAGACACTCTTTTTCCACTGCAATCATTTTATGATTTTGAAGGTTGCTCTCTGAAGCTCTTCTTACTACTCAAACCACATAGGATGGTCCTGGAGCAGAAATGTTATGAGGTCTAATATCCCTACAGCGCATGTATGTAAGAAACTGCCCAGGTAGTTCCTCTAAAAGAGCTTCAACAACTGAAATTTGCCCGCCTGCAGAATAGAGTAAACATCATATTTAGAATCAAGCTTATGAACAATCATAAAAGGGAATGGATTCATTCTAACATACAAATTATTTAAGGAAACAAAGATCAAGGAAATATTTCAACAATTGAAGATGTCTTATATGTTGAATAATGTTAAGAGGAGAAATACGTCCAAAATTGAAAATTCTTAGCATGCCCTAGATAAAATCATGGAAATACCTAACCACACCAACTGACATAACAATTATTTTACACATCAGAAGTCAATTACCCAACTACTTGTGTAATGCTAATAACGGTTTGGCATTGTCAATAAACTCAATCCATTCTCATGATGAAGACAATGCTCAGGGACAAGGATACAACATTAAGGCTTGTTAATGAGTTAATAAAACTTAATGATTTTAATGATTTTCTAAGTTTGGCAGAGTTGACCAAATAGTGTATCTACGCGATAACACGGTTAGAAATCACCTACGTGAGTATGAAGTGTAAGCCGCTTCAAAGAAGATGATTGTCAAAAGCCCATCTCTCTATACACTCATGAAATCAGGAGGTGTTCATGGCTAAAACGAATACAACCGTAAGAACCATAAATGGTAAAGGGTTAATTGTGTGACATATGGTTGTCTAGGTATACACCAAAGTTCGACGGTTCAAAGATATCGCATCTACCGATTGACCGAGTATATCCGACATATGTTCACTACGAAAAGTCCAAGGGAAAACCTACTTATCCAGATGCAATTAATTCTTGCTTGTAAAGTACACATACTTGTCCGTTTCTTTGTCTTCGAGTCATTCCCCATTCATGCGGGGGATTATTGGATTTTAAAAAGGTGCGAATGGAAAATGAAGAGTTGCGACTTTTATGAAGAGTTGTGACTTTTATGAAATGTTGCGACTTTTATGAAAAGTTGTGATTTTTATGAAAAGTTGCGACTTTTATGAAAAGTTGTGACTTTTATGGAAAGTTGTGACTTTTATGAAAGGTGACGACCTTTCTGAAAGATTGTGACTTTTCCAAAGGTTTGTGACCTTTTCGGTAAGGCACAATAAGAACCTTTTCGCACTATCCTTTGTTTTTTTATAAATTGAGGGATTTCCTCTCATTTTAAAGAGGATTTATGGACTTCTTCTTCAACTACTAAATCTAGTATTCTAAGTGTAGTTTACTGCCGTTGAGTGGTTCGCTGACACCGGAGTTTTTGGTATCTATACTCTGGTGATTGAGATCATTTTACCCTGGGAGGTCATATTCCAAATCAAACCTCGGATATTAGAGGGGAATAATTTCCTTAAGGGGACACTGTGAATTCAGTGGACTTGATCTTTTTTCTATTAAATTTTTTTCAGATTCTGGTACGTGTTTTACAAACTTTAGATTTGTGAATTAATTTCAGTTCTTTTATTCTTTTGTTCTTCACTGGTTCATTAAACTTGGTAACTTCGTGTTCTGCAAAGTTTGTTATAATCAGTAAGATTCTTTAGACACATATTAACAACAATTCTTGTTTAAGAAAAATATTTCGTATATTTTTTTAAAAAATCTGTTTCTGATTGTAGTTTCGCTACTAGTTTTAATTTTCTAGTTGTGAAAATGTTCTTAAACTTTGTTTTCTTACAAAGATGTTCAAAGTTTTGTTCTAAGTATGTTTGAAATACAAGATGAACAACAAACTTTGCTTCAAAGAACAGTGTTGTGTTATTCTCTGGTATGAGAACAGAGGGTATTGGACTTACTATGTACTTCTTGCATTGGAACAAATTGAACAATGTCTTGTGTAACTACCCTTCCTGTGGAACTCTCTAATCGATGTCCATTATCAGTATCAAGGATCTGAAAGGAAATATTTAATGTGATTTGTTATCTATATCACTACATTTTTAGTCTAGAGAACAGGTGGACATCCTGCAGTCTAATTAGAGGATTGAGTACTGTGGTAGAATTATACCTCCATCTGTGTAAAATCTGCATTGCCGACTCCTACAATAAGAAATGAAAGTGGCAGGTCTGACGCCCTCACCAGAGCATCTTTAGTTTCTAACATATCGGTAATGACACAATCCTATAAGTAGTGAATGATTAAGATCACTAAATAAAATTAAAGAAATCTGACATCTAAAACTAATCCTGCTTTCATGTAACAACCCATTTGCTTGTTTTAAGTACTATAACTTTTTTTTGATAACATACTTTTCGATAAATTTTAAAAGAGTGTTTTGAACTATTCATAATTATAATTATGAAATTAGTGGGTAATTTTAATAATTTAGTTAGTTAGTGGTTCAAGAAAATAACAATTAAATTAAGTATAAATTTAATGAATCCCATAATGTAATACAATAATTACATTCTGTCCCGACAAATTTAGTATTTACTAATAATCTCTTAAAATTGCTGTAGCGTGATACATTAGTATATTGTGATACATGGTAAATGATACACAGTAACTTAAAACTGTTAAGATTAAGGAATCCCAAGTGTAATACAATAATTACATTCTGTCCCGACAAATTTAATATTTACTAATAATCCCTTAAAATTGCTGTAGCGTGATACATTAGTATATTGTGATACATGGTAAATGATACACGGTAACTTATAACTGTTAAGATTAAAAGGGGGGAAAACGGAACATTTAAATTTGTTATCTAAATCAGCTTAAATTACGGTAACAGTTCATTAATAAGCATTAATTCAGCACGTAATTGGATAACAATTTCAAATTTTGAAAATTCAAGATTATATCATCTAGTTTGAAGAAATTTTTATGAACATCCAGTTATTAAACTTATTGACTGATACATGATAACAATTTTCAAAAACTCGTGATACATAGAAAATCATATGATACACATCAAATTCATGTATCAATGCATCGTCTAAACACTATAATACACTGAGTTGATATGTATCAGCAATCGCACTTGATGGCGCAGTTATTAAACTTATTGACTGATACATGATAACAATTTTCAAAAACTCTTGATACATAGGAAATCATATGATACACATCTAATTCATGTATCAATGCATCGACTAACACACTGTGTACTTATGTATTAAAGTTATTGTATGATACATGATAACAATTTTCAGAAATTCATGATACATATGGGATTCCTTTACTAAAATTTTTACTAATTTCAACAACAATGGTTGCTGCTTCTTTTCTCTTTTTTTGATGTATTTTGTCAACCTTTGATTTAGATGATTCGCCAAAATCTTTATTTGAATCCTTTCGAACATTCATAGGATCATGCAAAGACTTTTTTCTATTTTCTTTCCAGTTTTCATCGTCCGAATCATAAATCCTTCTATTAGTAAAAGGATCCATTAATATGATGTAATAGAACAATGAAAAAAAAAAAGAGAAAAGAAGAACGGATGATGGAGTAAGAAGAAAAAGAAACCTAGAGACGGTTGATGTAATATAGCAATGAACAAGAAGAAAAAAAGAAGAAAATAAGAACAGATGATGGATTAAGAAGAAGAAGAAGAACTATAGACGGATGATGGAGTAAGAAGAAGAAGAACCAGATGGTCCAATTTTCAGAAATTTCAAATTTTTTGAATTTTGAAATGCAAAATTTCATATTAAATGTTGTGAAACGTTTTTAATTAAAATTAATAATTCAAAAAGTGATTCAGAAGATTGAGTGTTTTAGTGGAGAAAAAATAGGCATGATATTGGGGAAGTGTGTGTTATAGGAGAGAGAAGGCTATGTATCTCTAAACTTCTACTAAAATTAAAAAAAAAAGGGAATTATGTAATATTTAAAAAAAGAAGGGAAAATTGGAGAATACTAAACTTATAGTTGTGTATTTAAGTTATATTTCCTTAAATGAATAATGAATCACTTTACTATTTTTATGGTTAGTCTTTAAATAATTAGGGTAAGAAAATTATTTGTAGAAAAAACAAAAAAGAGGCGGATGCCATGATTCGGCACCACAAGCAAAACCATTGCATTCAGGTAGTAGCTTTATTTTTGAAATCATTAAATTAAATATGTAATAAACGTGTAGTGGGAGAATAAGGAGAAATGCAGTGGTTTCGAAGCTACTGCTTCTTTTAATTAAATTACTAATTTTATTGTACGTGAGTTGTTTGAATTTGGGTCAAGCTTTAGTGAGTAATGAGAGATAATTATTTCAAGGATTATGAGTATTCACAAGGTCTTGAATTTAACTATTAATTAATGATTGAAAAGGAATTAAGGGTTGCAATTGGTCAGTGATGCTTGAGATTAGTATATAGAAATATATGTTATCGGGTATGAGGTGCTAGAATGATTATCATTCTCATGAGTTGTTTATAAGTTGTTGTAGCAATTAGAGAGGGTCATATATGTGTGTAATTGGATGGTTAGTTATAAGGATGATATGACGATTTTTATATGATTTGTGCATAAAGGTTATTACAAGCAGTGGGGTATGAACTTTATGGATACAATTATTTAATTTTCACTTGATATTATAATTAACATTTATCATTAGATATGTATTGAATTGAATACCTGGTATAAGACCAATATTTTGGAAACCTGTGATTTTAGATTCTTATTATTTTTCTTTAGTTATCATATTATAAATAATATTTTGATATTTTGAGATAAGTAATTAAATATTAAGGTATTGTACTATTTGAATTCCATTAAAGTTATGGTAATTTGAGAAATTAAGATTTAACCCTAGACTTGCAACTTGAGAAATACGAGAATGGACATATTGGTTGACATCAAAACTTAGGAAAGCGATTATAATGATATAGGTTCCTATAAAATTCTTTACTTACAAATTATGCATATATACTTGATAGATTGGAAAGGTTTGGAGGCATAGAGGAAAGAAAAAGTATTGGAGAAGTAGCTTGCTTGAATTCGATTCTTCGGTGGAGGTAGGATATGGTTTATGCTATTTGATATTAAACTCTTAATAGTGATTGATATACATTGAATGATATTGTGAAGTTCTCTATGTACTTGATTGTGTGATTGTGTGACTTGGTTGTGTGGTTTGTAATTGGTCTAAAATCCTGAGGCCGTGAGATTTATAATCTGAAAACCTCTCTATCAAAGTGATGCCTTGAATAAAGAAGGCTTGATGAAATATTATCAATAAATTGAAAGTGGTGATGATAAATGATAAATTAACAGTATGATTGGATCGGAGTGTCATGTTTCGACACGATATAATTGGATCAGAGTGTCACGTTCCAACACGGTATAATTGGATCGGAGTGTCACGTTCCGACACAGTATAATTGGATCGGAGTGTCACGTTCCGACACGGTATTCTTGTATCGGAGTCACATTCCGATACGATATTCTTGAATCGAAGTGTCACGTTCCGACACGGTATAATTGGATCGTGTGTCAGGTCCCGACACGATAATATTAAAGGAAAACATATTGAATTAACGTAATATACTCAATCTCAAAGAACTCAATTCGCTAAATGGTGTGGTTGGAGGCATGAGTCCTCATGGATATTTTGGGTTGGCCGATGATACCTACTCAGTACATGTTGTCCCGTACTAAGTCCTACTTGTGTTTTCTTTGTTTTCCGTTTATGGAGTGCAGCGAGTGTACCAATGACTTCGTATTTCCCTCAGCTCTAGCAGGTATCGGCATATCAGGTTCAATGGTGAATTATTCATTCAAGCTTGGGTTTCTCTTTGTCATTACCTGATGTCCTTATTTTTCGGACACAAATTACTTTAGTTCACTTATTTTGGTGTCTTTGATACTCTTAGACTTAGTAATTGGAGATTAGATATCCTTGTTCTGATGACTTTCAGATTTTGGGAAAACGAGCTTCCGCATTATTTTGTGATTCGTAGTTGAACAATTGATATATGTTGGGATTTGGATTCCTTGGTTCGCCCACCTAGGAAGTTAAGTGCGGGTGTTACTCACTACTCATTTTGGTTCGTGATATTTCATCCATTACTTGCCGTTATAATGAGGAGGACAAAATATTTATGCTGATTGTATTTTAGGGACTCGACAGCAATTTCTGCAGCCTTGTTAACTACATGCCCGAATAATGTGGGTCCAGAAAGAGTAAAATTCTGCAAAGCACTAGCATAAGCAGCCATAATGCCTGCAACACCTTCCACCTGTGAAAAAAAATCAGAAAAAGGAAATTATTCATCAAAATGAAGGGGAAGAAAAATGCAAATTATCGAAGGCATTGCACTGCCATGGAAAACTGAGTTGAGGTCTAAAGGTATCAGTTGTGAAGGCCATAACGGAACCACATAACTAAATACTTCTATATAAGAACCCCATGACAGTTTTCTAAGGGATATTGTTCGTTAATGAAGGAAGCTTCATGACGATAAGAAGAAGAAGAAAACCAGCTAAGAGACAGCTAAGAAGAAGAAGAAGAAGCAGTTAAGAAGAAGAAGGAAGAGTAGTATATTCTTGTGCAAAACTTGTGTTACATGTACAAAGAATGAGCTTGTATATATAGCTCTTTACTATACTAAACTACTAACAAATTTTGTAACTAACTAATTGACAAGTAGTTATAACTAACTTTATGTAAAAAGACTATTCTACCCTTTCTAAATTCTACAGCTTTCCTATATTACAACACTCCCCTTCAAGCTAGGAGGTGCAAAAATATTCAAAACCCCTAGATTGGATAACAAGTGTTCATGTTGTAGTCTAGATAACCCTTTGGTCAATACATCAGCTGGCTGTTCTTTGGTATGAATGTACTCCACTTTAATCAGTCCTTTTTGTAATTTTTCTCTTATGAAATGGCAGTCAATTTCAATATGTTTGGTTCTTTCATGGTATACTGGATTAGCAGCTATCTGAATAGCAGCCTTGCTGTCACTGTAAACTTGAACTGGTACTTGAACCTTAGTACCTACTTCTTTCAATAATCCCAGCAGCCACACCAATTCTGAAACAGTTAAAGCCAAGCTTCTATACTCAGCTTCAGCTGAGCTTCTTGACACTGTTGTTTGCTTCTTTGCCTTCCATGATATTAGTGATTTACCAATCTTAACCATATACCCTGTCACAGACTTCCTAGTGAGTGGACAAGATGCCCAATCAGCATCACAGAATGCAGTAACTTGTCCATCTGAATCACTTGCCAATAACAGTCCTTGACCAGGTTGTTTCTTTAGGTATCTGATCACCCTTAATGCAGCATCCAGATGAGACCTTTTTGGTTGCTGTAAAAATTGACTCAATGTCTGAGTACTGAATGATATATCTGGTCTTGTCATATTCAAATACAACAACTTGCCTATTATCTTCTGATATGCTGTTTGATCAATCAAAGGATCATCTGATTCTGCTTGCTTCACATGCTCATCATATAGTTTAGATGTTAGTTTGACATTGATGTCAATAGGTGTTCCTGCAGGCTTAGCTGCTGTCAATCCAACCTCAGCTATAAGTTCCAGTGTATACTTCCTTTGATGCATTAATATACCAGCTGCTG
Organism: Solanum pennellii; assembly: GCF_001406875.1. NCBI lineage: Eukaryota > Viridiplantae > Streptophyta > Magnoliopsida > Solanales > Solanaceae > Solanum > Solanum pennellii. Next base: position 38,919,487 of record NC_028646.1, on the reverse strand, counting down.
ATCTGGTAAACTCAATGCCTAGAAAGTATTTTAATTCTCCTAAATCTTTCATCTTGAATGCTTGTTGTAGTGCCTTTTTTGTGTCTTCTATTAGTTTAAGACTACTGCCAGTAATTAGCATATCATCAACATAAACCAACACTAATATAGTTCCCTCTTCTGACTGATTAATAAACAAGGAATAATCATGTTGGCTTTGTTTGAACTTGAGATTGCTAAGAGCTTCAGTCAACTTTTGATTCCATTGCCTTGGAGCTTGTTTCAGACCATATAGGGACTTTGTTAGTCTACATACTTTCTCCCCCTGACCAACAAATCCCTGAGGTAGTTGCATATAAATCTTATCATCTAAATCACCTTGAAGAAAAGCATTGAATACATCCATTTGATGAATATGCCAATGCCTAGCTGCTGCAAGAGAAACAATGGTTCTGACTGTCACCATTTTAACAACAGGTGAGAAGGTCTCCTTGTAATCTATTCCTTCTTGTTGAGAATAACCTTTAGCCACTAACCTTGCTTTGAGTCTCTCTATCTCTCCTGATGAATTGTATTTAACCTTATAAATCCATCTACACCCAATAGCCTTCTTCCCCTTTGGCAGATCAGTATGCTCCCAAGTATGATTACTTTCTAGTGCTTGAATTTCATGTTGCATGGCCTCTATACATCTTTTATCTTGAACAGCTTCTAGATAAGACTCAGGTTCCTTAATAACAGAGGTGGCTGCAATATAGCTTTGGTATGTAGGAGAAAGATGAGCATAACTCATGTACTTTCCTAAAGAGTACATGACATCTTTGTTAACAGTCAAGGACACAAAATCTTTCATCCAAGTTGGTTTGAGTTTCTGTCTAGTAGACCTCCTATGAGTAGTAAGACTTGCAGACTCTTGACTCATCTCAGTATCTACCACACCACCAGTTGGAGACTGTTCTACCTCATCAACAGAAGACAAAGTATGAGTCTCATGAGACACATTATCATCATGAGACACAGTAGTAGAAGGACACCTGGGAATCACAGGACTTATACACTGTACATCACTACTTAGCATGTCTGAAATTTGCATAGGATCCACAAACACTCTTTCTTGTAATGAATGATCTATCTTTGTAAAAGGAAACACATCTTCTCTAAACACCACATCCCTACTTGTGAAGAATGATTTATCAGTTAGATCAAGTAGTATATATCCCTTTTGTAACTCTGAATAACCCATAAGTACTGCTGGTCTTGATCTAGGCATCAACTTATCATGTTCTGTTAGAAGTTTAGCAAAACACAAACATCCTAGAGTTTTGACATGAGATATTGATGGTTTACTACCATACAACCTTTCATAAGGAGTATTAAAATGTAGAACACTACTTGGTAACCTATTAATGATATATGCAGCAGCCAACAAACACTGACCCCAATATCTGATAGGAATATGAGCTTGAAGTCTCAAAGCTCTGGTAACTTCAAGTAAGTGTCTATGCTTTCTCTCAGCAACCCCATTTTGCTGAGGAGTGTATGGACATGATCTTTGATGTAAGATCCCCAATTCTGTAAATAGCTTGTGACATCCTGAGTTTACAAACTCAGTACCATTATCAGTCCTCAACACTTTAACCCTCTTTCCAAACTGAGTTTGAACATATTGCAGAAACATTCGAATGGAAACACACACAGCAGATTTATATGAGAGTAAAAATAGCCAAGTTACTCTTGAAAAATCATCCACAATTGTAAGAAAATACTTCTTGCCATCAACAGTAGGTGTATTATAAGGACCCCAAAGATCAACATGAAGTAGCTCAAAACAAGCAGTACTTTAATGCTACTATTAGGAAACACATTCCTTGTTTGTTTAGCAAATGGACATACAAGGCACTTAGAAATGCTACATGCACTTTGCTTATTCACTGAAAACATTCTTGCAAGCACTGTTGATGATACATCACCCAATCTTCTATGCCATAACACCATGTCTGTCTCCTTGTCATCATGAGCAGCAAATGCAGCCTCAACTTCCTTTTCTTGATCATTACACTGAGTAGTCAAATGCTTTATTAGCAAGTACAATCCTCCTTACCAACTTCTTTCACCTTCCCACTGTAAAGTTCCTGGAAGACACAAAAATGAGGAAAAAAGGTAACAGAACACCCTAGTTCCTTAGTAATTTGACTTACTGATAACAAGTTATACTTGAAATCAGGTATGTAAAGCACATTTGATATAACACTCCTTGTTGATAAACTACAAGACCCAATGTGAGACACCTGAGTAGTAGTACTATTAGGTAGATATATAGGCTTAGACACTTCAAGTTCATGCACAGTGTTTTTAGTCAACATATTCAAACTAGACACAATATGGTTTGTTGCACCAGTATCTATAATCCACATGTTACTGTGTTCAGAATCAAAAAATGTTTTACCTGTATTGTTTGCAGTATTACACACAGAAGTTGTAGGCTCAGACTTTTGTTGAATCATTTTTAGAATGTGATCATATTGATCCTTTGTAAATGTACATCCTTGAAGCAACTGTTGAACCTCTTTCTCTGCTGGACTCACTGTTCTATTAACACTGGGAGTCTCTGATGAAGATTGATACTGCTCAGATATATTTCCCCATCCTGGTGGAGGAACATTGGTGTTCATTCCATAAGTGAGATTTGCATGTGTTAATTGTGTCTGGATGTAGTTGTTACTGCCAGTATTACCATATGTAGGAGAAGTTCCTTGCACTTTTCTTTTGGACTTAAAATCAGGAGGATAGCCTACAATCTTGTAACAAAATTCTTTGCTGTGACCCTTACATTTGCAAAAATCACATATCAACAATGTGTTCCTTTTCAATTTCTGACTTACATTGGAGATGCTACTTGCTTTAGAATAAAGAGCAACTGACTCCAATGCAGCTGAAATACTATTAACACCACTCACTACAGCCTTTTGACTCTCATCACCAACTATCATAGCATAGGCATAGTTAATTGATGGTAAGGGGTCCATCATCAAGATTTGACTCCTTGCTTAATGATAGGAGTCATTTAAACCCATTAGAAAATGGTACAACTTCTGCCTATTCATATGAGCAACAAAACCTTTGGATATTTCAGAGTTACAACAAGGAGATGGCACCAACACCTCAAACTCATCCCACAAGCTTTTCAGCTTTGTATAATACATAGAAACAGAAACAGTACCCTACTGCAGTGAAGCAATATCTTTGTGTAGACTATAAGTTCTAGAGCCATCTACTCTATCAAATCTTTCTTTTAGATCAGTCCAAACATCAAAAGCAGTAGAAGCAAATGCAATACCACTTAGTAAACTCTTGGATACAGAATTCATTAACCATGACAAAACAATAGCATTCACTCTTTCCCATTGCCCCCACATTTCCTTACCAAACATCTCCTTTCTAGCAGTTCCATCAATCAAACCCATCTTATTTCTTCCTAGTAGAGCTATCTTAATAGATCGACTCCACAAAGTGTAATTCTCAACACCAAGCAACTGAAATGAGATAATACTCATACCACTGACATCAGTAGGATTAAGAAACAAAGGATGGTTATAATCGATACCTTGACTCTGCCCAGAACTGACTTGTGAAGAATTATATGCACCTGATCTGTTTTGACCTGAATCTGCATTTTCACCTTCAATTGCCATTTGAGATTTGAAAAACAATGATTCAACTGTAATTCAACAAGACTGGAACTTAAAGATCTTTCAACAAAACTTGTGAAACTTGTGAATCTTTGAATCAGTAACTGATTCTTTGATCCTGCGATTTCTCTAAAAAAAAAAACTGTGAATCTATGAATCAACCGTGATTCTTTGATTCTGTGGATTCTCCAGCTTCATCAGTGTTTACTGAGAAGCATATGCTCTGATACCATGTTCGTTAATGAAGGAAGCTTCATGACGATAAGAAGAAGAAGAAAACCAGCTAAGAGACAACTAAGAAGAAGAAGAAGAAGAAGCAGTTAAGAAGAAGAAGGAAGAGTAGTATATTCTTGTGCAAAACTTGTGTTACATGTACAAAGAATGAGCTTGTATATATAGCTCTTTACTATACTAAACTACTAACAAATTTTGTAACTAACTAATTGACAAGTAGTTATAACTAACTTTATGTAAAAAGACTATTCTACCCTTTCTAAATTCTACAGCTTTCCTATATTACAACACTCCCCTTCAAGCTAGGAGGTGCAAAAATATTCAAAACCCCTAGATTGGATAACAAGTGTTCATGTTGTAGTCTAGATAACCCTTTGGTCAATACATCAGCTGGCTGTTCTTTGGTATGAATGTACTCCACTTTAATCAGTCCTTTTTGTAATTTTTCTCTTATGAAATGGCAGTCAATTTCAATATGTTTGGTTCTTTCATGGTATACTGGATTAGCAGCTATCTGAATAGCAGCCTTGCTGTCACTGTAAACTTGAACTGGTACTTGAACCTTAGTACCTACTTCTTTCAATAATCCCAGCAGCCACACCAATTCTGAAACAGTTAAAGCCAAGCTTCTATACTCAGCTTCAGCTGAGCTTCTTGACACTGTTGTTTGCTTCTTTGCCTTCCATGATATTAGTGATTTACCAATCTTAACCATATACCCTGTCACAGACTTCCTAGTGAGTGGACAAGATGCCCAATCAGCATCACAGAATGCAGTAACTTGTCCATCTGAATCACTTGCCAATAACAGTCCTTGACCAGGTTGTTTCTTTAGGTATCTGATCACCCTTAATGCAGCATCCAGATGAGACCTTTTTGGTTGCTGTAAAAATTGACTCANAGATATTTTAGTCTTCAAGAAAATAATGTTCTGTATTTGCTAATTTTAAGAAGAATTTTTTTTTATCTTCTTCCCAACGACAGAAAAACTGTTTCTGGTTAAAAGCCGTTATGAAAATTTGCCAAACAATATTTTTTTTTCTAACAAAAGAAAAAACACACTTTTGATATCCCAACAGCAATGGCAACAGGCTCTTACTCATGTCTCTAATATCATTGCAAACTTCAGCAATGCTAATTGAGCAGAAACTAGAGCCACAATGTTGAAAATTGTTTTCAGTAATTTTCTTTTTAAAACAATTAGTTGCAATTTTTAGGATGATTTGAATAATAAATTTGTATATGGTTGTTTCAGTTAAGATACTCTTGGATTTTTGAATTTAAAATGATGCAGATGTTGTGTTTTAAGTTGGCTATTTAAAGCTCTTATATACTTAGTAAAATTATTGAGAGACATATTTCAATCAATAATTATACCCTTTTTTGTTGCACCATCTTTTAAGAAACCAACACACAAGCTACTCCTGCTGCCACTTTTATCCGTCATTTAAGGATTTGGCAGACACCAATTAAGAAATCAAGTAGATAACATTAACAATAATGAGTATTTGACTTGATTACCCTAACATATTCCTTAAGGGTGATTAATGACAATGTGCCTTCTTAAATTTGTAGTAAGGATGGAATTGAACAAACAATTAATGGCTTTTTAATTTATAAAATGTAAAATATTTTTGAACAAGTCTTTTTATGCCCAAGTGCAGATAAAAAGAACTGGAGAAATATAACATATAAAGTAACTCACAACAGACATTTCTAAGTAGCAGAGCTGATTACCAAATACCTCAGAGCACCCGTGCTTCCAGCTAAGTTAAAACAGTAAGATACTGTTCCACCATATGCCCTGCCACCAAAGCCACAAGTAGGAAAGCACTTGTCAGAATCATAGAAATGTATGACATCTCCAACCTCCATAATAGCCTGTAACGAATACATGACCAACTATCAGTATAACTTTTCTAGCATGACATTAATTTCTGATAGTTAGCAAATGAAACGGCTTCAAAGAAGAAGTTGGGATTCATCCAGCTGAACCCAACTTTGTTTAAGATTGAACAGTAGTTATTGTTGTTTGCATAGCCAGAACCTAGGATCTGTAATAGCTCAGAAACTTCAAGGTATATATCAAACTTAAATGTGTCTAATTTCTTATGCGAAACCAACAAAGCTCAATCACTAATATTAAATTGTTTTTTGCGTGTAACTATTGGACAAATTCGTTACTAGAGCCTAAAACATCATAAATTGCAAGGAAACCAAGAGCACACAGTAGATTACAAAAATCATAGGTCACAATATTCTATTTTTTTATGACCCACAGCTCATGAAATTCTTCAATTTCGGCTTCTGTTTTCGCTGACATATAAATAACAATCAGTTGTCCTGTTATAAGGCAATGAAATATAGGAATGTAAAGAACATGTAGTCAGTAAAGAAGAAGGTGATATCCCCTAACCCTCTGGTAAGCATTCAAACGTCCAGAAGGATCAATATAGTGCAAGGAATCAGGACTGCGAGGATCTCCATTAGAAGCTAGGCATTGCATGTTCAAATGCATCATTAAAATAGTCTTAAACCAGGCCAATTAAAATAACATGATAATATTTTATAGTGCTTTTACCAGTAAAATCCACAGCAACCATAAAGCTAAGCTCAAATCCATTAGAGATGTAGTCAAGAAAACTATAGAGCTGCTTCTCAGCATATCCTTCAACAAAAAGTTGACCTTTCAGGAGCTGAAAGAAATCAAACAGGTGTAATTATCATATAAAGGTAGCAATCAACCCCACAACCCAAAAAAAGGAACCATCAACTACTGATGAAAGTTTACCTTTTCATTACCCCGAAAACCAGATGGTGGTGAAGTGAAATTTGCAACAACTCTGCTCTTGTGCAAATTTTCAAGGTCTGCCACTGTTTTATTTTAATTTCCTGAGCAAAAACAGATGTGATAACTGAAACAAAAAGAGCTATAATAATAATATTTGTTTATAGGCTAAACAATACCCAATGAGGACCTGATTGCAACTGTTGTTAAAGTCAAAGCACTCTATAACTAACAAGAAACAGAAAGACCCACTAAGATCCAAAACTAAAAATGATAATATTAGTTTATAGGCTAAACAATACCCAATGAGGACATGATTGCAACTTTTGTTAAAGTCAAAGCACTCTATAACTAACAAGAAACAGAAAGACCCACTAAGATCCAAAACTAAAAATAAATGGCAATATAACTATGGGAAACTTTTAGTTGTAAGGAAGCCATAATGAAAATTAATAAGCCTATTAATGCACTAAGTGTTCTGTTTTGGTCATTTTCTTTCCTTAAAAAACACTGAAGATCAGATAAAAATAAGGGAAAAGGAAAAAAAATACACTTAAACTATTCGAAATAACTCATATATACTCTTAAATTTTATTTCGACTCAAAACTATCCTTCCCATTATACTATTGGGTCAAAAGTATCATTCTTATTAACAGAAGTTGTTAAATGTCACATGGATGCCACATTGCATGCCAATAAGATTTCACTGCCACGTAGACTAAATAGAAAGGGTCAAAAATACCCTAAAACTATCCGAAATAGCTCATATTTACTCTTAAAATATATTTCGGCTCAAAACTACCCTTCCCGTCAAACTATTGGATCAAAAGTACTCTTCTTATCAATAGATGTTGTTAAATGTCATGTGGATGCCACATTGCATGTCAATAAGGTTCCACTACCACATAGACTAAATCCCTAAATTCTAATTACTTCACCCTTCATTTCATTATTTCAGAAATGATATATTCACCCGTTCTCCCTCATTTCCCGGCTAGGGTTTCATACTTTTCTTCGTGGCTGGGTTTCAAAGTGGATATTCATGCTTGTAGGTTAGTAAATATTTTTTCTTATTTTATTATGCTTACGATTTCAAGCATGATAGTTAGGATTTCACAACTTTCCCCTAATTTTGCAGTCAAGGCTTCGTAGCTTTCTTGGGGAATGAGTTTCAAAGTGGATATTCATGGTTGTAGATTAGTAAATATTTTTTCTTATTTTATTACGTTACGATTTCAAAGTATGATAGTTAGAATTTCACAACTTTCCTGTCTGTAGACAATAAAATTCACGTCGAGAAAAAACAATAATCAGGAACGAAAAATTATAGCAACAATTTTCAAATGCGAGTGTTACAATGTTTATGATTCCTCTGAATTCGCCTTTTCAAATATAGATTTAAGGGTTTTAAAGCTTGATCTTGAACTTGGGATTTATCTTGATCTTAATCTCTATCTTGATCTTGGACTTGAACTTGAACTTAGAGTTGAACTTTATGTTGAACTTTATCTTGATCTTGAACTTGTACTTGAACTTTATCTTGATCTTGACTCCTATTTTAATCCAAGGGCTTCGTGCTTGATCTGAATCCGACGGTCTTGATCCTGATCGTTCTTGATTTTTATCGTTTTGAATGCTTGAATTCTTTAACTTGTAGAGAAATCTGCAGCTTTTGATCCACGAGCTTTCTCTAGTTTCTTGTTAAAATTCTTGGTCCTCTTTTCTGAATTATGAGACCCCTATTTATAGTTTTAGGATAGAGGAGTTGCGATTGGAATAGGACTTCCTTCGACCAATCAGATTTAAGTGAAATATCATATGGGCTTTATGGAGCGGGCTTTAATTAAATTCATGTTTATCTGATATAATAATCCATAATATTTATTTGTACTAATATATTTATTAATTTAATATAATTCAAATCATGTAATAAATTTATATTTAAATAAATTTTAAATGATTACATCGTCATTTCACGGTCAAGGTTTCATAACTTTCTTCGAAGCTGAGTTTCAAAGTGGATTTTTGTGGTTATAAACACAATAAAATAAGAAAAAAGTTTACTAACCTATAAACACGAATATCCACTTCAAAACTCAGCCACGAAGAAAAGTATGAAACCCTAGCCGCGAAATGAGGGAGAACGGGTAAAATCGTTTCTGGAAAATAATTAAATGAGGGGAAAATGAGTAATTAAGATTTAGGGATTTAGTCAATGTGGCACATGTGGAATTTAAAAACTTTCGCTAATAAGAAGGTCACTTTTGATCCAATAGTTTGACGGGAAGGATAGTTTTGAGCCGAAATATAGTTTAAGGGTATATATGAGCTATTTCGGATAATTTAAGGGTACTTTTGACCCTTTTCCTTTTAGTCTATGTGATAGTTGGAAATCTATTGGGGTGCCATGTGATATTCATGTGGCATCGACATGACATTTAATAATTTTCGTCAATTAGAAGGGCACTTTTGACTCAATAGTTTGACGGGAAGGGTAGTTTTGAGCCAAAATATAGTTTAAGGGTATATATGAGCTATTTCAAAAAGTTTAAGGTTATTTTTGACCCTTTTCCGTAAAAATAATACAAAAGCCAACCGAAAGAACCGTCAGTTAGAATAATACTGCACCTGGCACATGTAAAGTTAAAAATAATCAAAGGTATCAATGGTCAAAGGGTGATAGAGTGTTCTAGCAGATAATATCAACCAGAAAGAAGTTCACCTTCATTTGAAGAAAAAACTACCTTATTAACAAATTGTTGCATAGTTAGACAGACAGGCCTCCACATGGGGTTCAAGTTATTATCTAGGACTTCTGTCTTGCAAATTGAAACCGAACCACCATTTTCAACAATCCTAGATATTCTCAAGAAAGGATCCTAAAAGAACAAATATAACACAAGAAGTGAGATAGAAAATACCAAGAAGCTCCATAAAAAAAGTACAGTTTGTGTTATACATACATTTTTCGAGAATTAATCCTTGTTTTCCAGGTTGGTACTGTAAAATTTAAAATTTATTATATATAAATTTATGAAATGATTTGGATTATATCGAATTCATAAATATATTAATCCAAATAAATATTATGGATTGATATAATTGAGTTAAATATTTAAGTCCAATAAATATGAATTTAATTAAAGTCTAAATTAATTGATTTGGGCTACATTGGATGAACTTAATTTGTTAAACCCAATCCAATCTCATTCTAAAGCCCATCTTGGCGCCACGTGTGCAGATGATGTGGCATGCCAAGTCAAATAAGAAAATCAATAGAATCATGACATGTGTCAAAGATGACAAGCCCGCTCCATAAAGCCCAAATGCCATGTCACTTAAATCTGATTGGCTGAACATAATCCTATTCCAATCGCAACTCCTCTATTCTAAAACTATAAATAGGGGTCCTCATAATTAAGAAAAGGGACAGAAAGTTCTAAACAAGAAGCTAGAGAAACTCCGTGGTACAAACGCCATTTAATTCTCTACAAAGCTACAAGTTTAAGAATTCAAGCATTCAAGTTCAAGAACGATCAAGATCAAGACCACCGAATTCAAGAACAAGCTCAAAGCCCTTGAATTCAAATAAAAGTCAAGATCAAGATAAAGTTCAAGTTCAAGTTCATCATAGATTCAACAACAAGCTTTAATGCCCTTGAATTAATATTTGAAAAGGCGAATTCAGAGGAATTATAGAGATTGTAATACTCGCATTTGAAATAATAAAATTGATTGTTGCTATAATTTTCCGTTCTTGATTATTGTTTTCTCGACGCGAATTTGATTATCTACAAATTCTGGCACGCCCAGTGGGACAATTTCTACCTCGCATCTCAAATTTTCAAACGTCAAAGAATATCGAGATGACTTCCATGAACAACAACTCTCGATCAACCGCCTCTAATGTCACTAGCTCCAAGTTTTCTACTGATGTTGAAGACATTCTTGGTGTTACCTTTGGAAGTTTTGGAGCTGTTACGAGAAGCAAGGCTGCTACACTAGGACAACAAACACTTCAAGTGTCGTCTGCGTCAATTCCTGTTCTTGGGTCTTCGAGTACAAAAGGAGAAAGGTCCTCCACAAATGCTCTAGCAGGAAGAAGTAGTGTTGTTGAAAAGATCAAGAAGACATTGACTCTACTTGAGAAATCTTGTTCCAAGAACTCTACCACAAGGGAGATCTGTGATTCAACTTATGAATCATCTCCACGTATATCGTGTAACGTGAGTCCACTGAAAATTAACTTACGCGACAATCCATGTTACTCTCGTGCATCTCTGATGATCATGCAAACGATGGTGACTGCTGCTTCCTCTCCTGAGGAACAACTTGCAAATCTGACGAAGTTGGTTGAAGGATTGACGAAGCATGTACAACACCAAGAATCTCGAATTGACAAGTTGATGGACAAGATAGAAGGACTTTTAGATGGAGATGTGAGCCATGCACCTGGAAAGAGCATTGAAGTTCAAGAAATCGAAGATCCTGCTAAGAAAGCCCCGTTTGTTAAAAAGGTTCCCGTTTCTTCTGAAGGAATGATTCCACTCGATCTCTTGAAGGAGTTTATTAAAGGCACTATCAAAGATAAGTATGAAGTCTCCACCAAGTCTTCTCATATGTATGCTAAGCCATACACTGCTAGGAATGATAACTTTGAAATGCCTGCTGGTTATCAACCTCCCAAATTTCAACAATTTGAGGGAAAAGGAAATCCGAAACAACATGTCGCGCACTTCGTGGAGACATGTAATAATGCTGGAACATATGGAGACTATCTTGTCAAACAGTTTGTCCGCTCTCTAAAAGGAAATGCCTTTGATTGGTACACGGATCTGGAACCTAACTCTATTGATAGTTGGGAGCAACTAGAACATGAGTTTCTTAATCGCTTCTATAGCACAAGGCGCATGGTTAGCATGGTAGAACTCACGAATACTCGCCAAAGGAAGGATGAACCGGTCATAGATTTCATAAATCGATGGAGGAACGCGAGCCTAAATTGCAAGGACAGGCTTAGTGAAGCTTTTGCAATCGAAATGTGTATTCAAGGAATGCACTGGAGCTTCTTTACATCTTGCAAGGAATAAAACCAAAATCTTTCGAGAATCTAGCTACTCGCGCTCATGATATGGAGTTGAGCATGTCATCTGCCGGAAAAGATATGACTATTGTCCATGATCCTCGCAAAGGAAGGGACAAGCAGGAACCAAAAAATGGAGCAAGTTTCTGCCTAGAAATGACAACAGAGAATCCATGAGTGTAAATGTGTCACCCGCAAAGTTTACCACGAATGAGGGCGTAAAACAAAATGTGAGAACAACTTTCCAAGCACGTTCAAATCAAAAGTCGACGCTAAGGGAGATGCAAGGAAAAAAGTATCCCTTCTTGGATTCTGACGTTTCTGAAATTTTTGATGAATTGCTTGAGTTAAAGCTCATTGACTTGCCAGAGATGAAGCGACCCGATGATGCTGGAAAAACTGATGACCCAAATTATTTCAAGTATCACAAACTTGTGAGTCATCCTCTTGAAAAATGTTTTGTCTTTAAGGATAGAGTGATGCAATTGGTTAACGAAATAAAATTATCCTTGATAATGAGAAGGCTAGTTCTAACCAGATCTCTATCACGTTTGGGTCACATGATCCGGTCCAAATATATATCTTTGAAAAGCATGAAGAAGAGCCAGTAGACCAGGACGTTGACATAGATGGTGGTGAGAGTTGGATTCTTGTAACTATACGAAGACGCAACAAGTCAAGCTTACGAAAAGAATTATCCGAGCAACCGGTTAGAGGAAAAATAGTGAAAGAAAAAATGAATCAAGCGCCCCAAAAAGGCAAAGGTTGAAGTGCATCACTACCAAAAACCTCGACGTCTTGTGACTCTGGAGGAATTCTTGCCAAGCTCGTTCGACACAAAGTCTACTCAAGGCAATGCGAGGCATCATGTTTCAATGCGGATAAAGAACAAACAATGAAGGTGCCTCCTACCGTAAAAGAAGGAACAACGAGTGAATCCTCACCAATAGTGTCTCTTAGGTAAGAAGAAAAAGAAACAAGGGAAATCTCAGAAATGATGTCTCTTTCATCTTCTGAAAAATCTATTGAACTTTCTTCCCAAGAAGCACATGTCTGTGATACTAAAATCACATTTACAGAGAATGATCTTCTATTTGGTGAAACACTATACAATCGTCCTTTGTATATGGTGGGTCATGTGCTAGAGAAGAAGATAAATAGAATCTTAATAGATGAAGGATCTGGAGTCAATATTTTTCCTATCCACACATTGAAGGAACTTGGCATCACGACTGGGGAACTTAGTGAAAGTCATCTGTTGATACAAGGATTTAATCAAGGCAGACAGAGTTCCATAGGCTATATTAAATTAGAGATCCACATGGAAGATTTGCGATCAAGCGCATGGATGCATGTGATTGACGCAAAGACATCATACAATATATTACTTGGCAGGCCCTGGGTACATGAGAATAGAATTGTCTCATCTTCTTACTATCAATGTTTGAAATATCTTGAAGGTGGAATTGAAAGAAAGATAGTTGCATATGATAATCCTTTCACCGAAGTGGAGACACACTTTGCGGATGCGAAATTCTATTTGACAAGTTATGTTGTTAAAAGGGTCAAATCCAATGACGTCAAATCAATCAAGATTGATAAGATCATAATCAAAAGAATTGATGCGGCTATCGAAAAGGTGAAAATTGACATTAAAGACTCTTGTCCCATTCTTAATGAAGGGAACATCCTGTCTTCAAAGAAGAAGCTGACTTCTAGGCTTTGTTATGTTACAAAAGCGAAGAATGAACATCAACCATCTAACCTTAAAAAAATGCATTGAGAGGGCTAACTCTTCCTATCAGACGGATTGATACAATAAACTTGTCTTCAAAGTTGCCAGAAAAGTCAGTCGCTCAAGATCAAGTGCGAGATATGGCTCTCCCTACAAAACGCACAAGAGAAGGTTTTGATCCCAATGCCTACAAGTTATTTGTGAAGGCAGGATACAACCCTAGTGAGCCATCAACACTAGGGAAACTCCCATCAGAAGATACAACTAGGAAAGCACGTGAAGGCCTAGGTTATAGCCAACCACCGCCAATTCGCATTTCCATAAGAAGGGCCAGTAATAATCATATAACTTTTGAAGATGACGTCACTGCTCCCAATAAAAGGCCTTTCGTCTTTGATCGACTTGGTGAAGCGACAACAAGAATATCTGTGTTTGAGAGGTTAGGTCCTCTTCAGAAGAATAACAAGAACCTGAGAAGTTATTTAAAAGTTACAACGCCTACTTCTCATTTGATTCGAAAGGATTTCAGAAGTTTGATTCCTTCTAGGATAAGGCGACGAGTTGAACTTGTAGTTTCCTGTAAAGAGGAACTCCAGGAAAAGGTTCATACTGTGGTTTACACCAAAGAGCGCGAGGAAGGTGAAGAAAGTATAGGTTCCTCAAATCATGTTACAATCCAAAATGAGTACGATTCTTTGCCTCAAAAGAAAATTGAGGAAGAGGTAAAAGATATTGTCTCGTGTTGTCATATATCGGTCAATGACAATGATCCCATGGAAGAGGAAGATGCTAAAGATGCTCCACCAGAACATGAAGGAGTAAAGATCACAACAGATCCTTTGAAGGATGTTAACCTTGATACTGATGAAGACCCAAAGCCAACATACTTGAGTGCGTTTGTAGAAATTGATGAAGAAGTCGCTTACATGAATATACTCAAAGAATATAGAGATGTCTTCGCTTGGAGTTATGAAGAAATTCCTGGATTGAATCCAAGAGTAGCGGTCCATCAATTGGCAGTCAAAAATGGTTCTCGTCCTGTTAAACAAGCTCAAAGACGTTTTAGACCAGACTTGATTCTATTGATAGAAATGAAGTTAACAAACTCATTGAGGCAGGCTTTATTCGTGAGGTCAAATATCCTACATGGATTTCAAGTATTGTTCCTGTGAGGAAGAAGAATGGTCAAATTCGAGTTTGCGTTGACTTTAGAGATCTCAATAATGCAAGCCCTCAAGATGAGTTTCCTCTTCCCATTCCAGAGTTGATGATTGATGCCACCACTGGTTATGAGGAAATGTCGTTCATGAATGGTTCTTCTGGATATAATTGAATCCGCATGTCACCAAAATATGAAGAACTCACTGCATTTCGCACGCCAAAAGGTATTTATTGCTACAAAGTGATGCCATTTGGTTTGAAAAATGCTGGCACCACATATCAAAGGGCTATGCAAAATATCTTTGATGACTTGCTCCATAAAAATGTTGAATGTTATGTTGATGATTTGGTAGTAAAGTCGCGGAAGAGGGGTGATCATTTGAAAGACTTAACGATGGTGTTTGAGTTACTCCAAAGATATCAACTAAGGATGAATCCATGGAATGTGCCTTCGGAGTTACTTCCGGCAAGTTCGTTAGATTTATTGTGAGACATCGAGGAATTGAAATTAATCAAGCCAAAGTCGATGCAATATCAAAGATGCCTGAACCTCGAGATATTCATGAGTTAAAAATTCTCCAAGGAAAGTTAGCCTACTTGAGAAGGTTCATCTCAAATCTAGCGGGGAGATGTCAACCATTCAATCATCTCATGAAGAAAGGTTCTCCATTTAATTGGGACCAAACATGTAGTGAAGCCTTTAAAAGTATCAAATCATATCTAGCGTAACCTCCGGTTTTGGCAGCCCCTATACCTGGAAAACTATTGATACTCTACATTGCAGCACAATAAAGGTCTGTAGGAGCCCTGTTAGCTCAAGAGAATAGTGAAGGCAAAGAAAATGCTCTTTATTACTTAAATAGAACGATGACGCCAAATGAGCTAAATTATTCGCCAATTGAAAAGTTATGCTTGGCACTGGTCTTCTCAATTCAAAAGATGAAGCATTATTTTCAAGCTCATGTTGTCCGCCTTATTTATAGAGCAAATCCCATCAAGTTTGTTATGTCAAAACCTGTCCTTAGTGACCGACTAGCAAGATGGTACCTCCAATTCCAACAATTTGAGACTGTGTACATCCCTCAAAAATCTGTGAAGGGACAAGCACTAGCGAATTTATTAGCAGACCATCCTATACCAAATGATTGGGAGTTAACTGATGAGTTTTCTGATGAAGATGCGATGTTAATTGAAGTTAAACCTTCTTGGAAAATGTACTTTGATGGGGCTGCACATCGCGGCGGAGCTAGTGCTGGCATGGTGTTCATCACTTCATAAGAAGAGATTCTACCATTCTCTTTTACTCTAAAAAATGTTGCTCCAATAATGTCGCTGAATATCAAGCACTGATACTTGGACTTGAAATGGCCGTTGACATGAAACAATTACATTTACAGGTCTTTGGTGACTCTTAATTGGTGATTAATCAACTCTTGGGAAGTTATGAGGTAGAAAAGCCTAAATTGTGCCCTTATCATGATTATGCTCAAAAGTTGATAAGATGGCTTGGAGATGTAACCCTTCAACATGTGCGTAGAACAGAGAATAAGAAAGTTGATGCATTGGCTACTCTAACTTCAACGCTAACCCTTCTTGATCAAACGCAAGTAACTGTCTGTCAAAAATGGATAGTACCACCGTCAAATAAAGAAGAATATATTGAAAATGAGCTTGATCATATTTTCGCCATTGTTGAAGCCGCGAAGGTAGATTGGAGACAACCCATCATTGACTACCTATGTTATGGATACTTCCAGAAAATCCAAGAAGAAGAATTGAGATACGTCGTCGTGCACCTCGTTTCCTTTACTACAAGGACACATTATATAGGAGATCATTTGAGGGTATGTTATTACAATGTTTGGGAGAGAAAGAAGCGATTCAAGCTGATCACATCAATCTAGACCAAAACTTCACTTTCACATAAGGAGGATGGGGTATTACTGGCCAACCATGGTGAAAGATTACTTATATTACGCCAGGAGTTGCGATGCTTGTCAATTACATGCGAATTTTATTTATCAGTCACCCGAAGTATTGCACCCAACCATTGCATCTTGGCCATTTGACGCTTGGGGACTGGATATTGTAGGACCATTACCAAAGTCTTCTGGTGGACACTTGTATATCTTAGCTGCAACGGATTACTTTTCAAAATGGGATGAACCTGTCGCTTTTAAAGAGGTGAAGAAAGAGAATGTTGCAAATTTTATCCGAGTAAATATTATCTATCGCTTTGGCATCCCTTGCTATATAATAATAGACAATGGAAAACCATTTGATAACAAGTTAATGAACAAGATTTGTGATCTTTTTGACTTTAAGCAGCGTAAATCTTCTATGTACCATGTTGCCGCTAATGGTCTTGCTGAAGCATTCAATAAGACTCTATGCAACCTGCTCAAGAAAGTTGTCTCCAAATCCAAACGGGATTGGCATGAAAGAATGGAAGAAGATTTGTGGGCATATAGGAAAACATATCGCACACCAACTCAAGCAACACCATATTCACTTGCTTTTGGAGTTGAAGCAGTCCTGCCACTCGAGCGTCAAATACCCTCCTTAAGACTTGTTATTCAAGAAGGGATCAGTGAGGAAGAAAATGCTTGATTGCGTCTTGCTGAGTTAGAAGCACTTGATGAAAAGAGGTTAGAAGCCCAACAAAACCTTGAATGTTATCAAGCTCGTCTATCTCGTGCTTTTAATAAGAAGGTTCGCTTGAGGTGCTTTCAAGTTGGAGATCAAGTTCTCGCGGTAAGAAGACCCATCATTACTTCGCACAAGTCCGGGGGAAAATTTACCTCAAAGTGGGATGGACCATATGCCATACAAGAAGCATATTAAAATGGTGCTTACAAGCTTGTTGATGCTGATGACTTAAGGATCGGTCCTATTAATGCGAAATTCCCAAAGAGATACTATCCTTGAAGTAAAATGATTCTCCTTAAGGTACGAGCCTAAACTGCATGTCACTCCTGGCCCGTAAGAGTATAAACTATGTACAGCACAACCACAAAAAAAATACTCAAATCCCCAGAACAACGTTGTGACTTGATACTCTTTATTGAGGTATGTAGGCGCTTAGAACCATATTCTAAGTTCAGTTGCATGAGTATCAAAAAAAATGTTCCCACTTGATTTGTTGCATAAAAGTCAAAGCGATATGTATTTTATTTTATCTTTTGTCTCATAAAACTTTAGGCTTGTACGAAGTATTGATGGGTCAATGGATGGGGCAAACCGTTATAAAATATGAATCTCTTATTAGTATGGTTGAAGTCTTTAAATTAGATCAAGTATGTAAATTGAAGTCTTTATATTCTTCGAGTTTATTATTTGAAGTATCCAAATTCTCTAAGTACTGTGGTTGAAGTATTCAAATCCTCTAAGTATGAAGGTAAGACTTCAAGTATGAGTAGAAGTCTCCAAATGCGTATGTAATTGAATTCCATGCCTAAAGGTGCGCGAGGTTTGTCCCTTTGCATCTTAATCTAGCTTTGTTGCGGATTATCCCTCAATAGATCTTTGAATTTCTATGTTTTAAGGTGGACAAACTTGTCCCTTTGCACCTTAAGCTATGCCTTTTCACGGGTGTATACTTAAAAGAATCTTTTCAAATTTTTATGCCTTAAGGTGGACAAGATTTGTCCCTTTGCACCTTAAGTTGGCCTTTTCACTGGTGTATATTTAAAAGGATCTGTAAATTTCAATGCCTTAAGGTGGACGATATTTGTCTCTTTGCACCTTAAGTTGACCTTTTCACTGGTGTATATTTAAAAGGATCTTTAAATTTCCATGCCTTTAGGTGGAAAATATTTGTCCCTTTGCACCATAAACTGGTCTTTTCATGGGTTTATCCTGTCTCAAGTTGGTTAAGTATTGGATACCTTGTAACACCTTGAGTTTATTTTCAAGGGGGGAGCGTTACACAGTATTCTAGTAAAGCTTCAAGTTGGTTAAGCATTCGGAACCTTGTAACACCTTGAGTTTATTTTCAAGGCGGGAGTGTTACACAGTATTCTAGTAAAACTTCAAGTTAAATAAGCATGCGAGATCTTGTAACACCTTGAGTTAATTTTCAAGGCGAGAGCGTTACACGGTATTCTAGTAAATCTTCAAGTTGGTTTAGCATTCGGGACCTTGTAACACCTTGAGTTTATTTTCAAGGCGGGAGCGTTACACGATATTCTAGTAAAGCTTCATGGTTAAAAACTTGGGACCTTGTAACACCTTGAGTTTGTTTTCAAGGCGGGAGCGTTACACGAAATTCTAGTAAAGTTTCAAATTAGTTAAGCATTCGGGGCCATGGAACACCTTGAGAGTATTATTTTTTTAAGGCAGGGACGTTAAACACATTTTATGTGATAAATCCTTCCATTATGTAGCCTTCGTAAAATATAAAATTTCTTTTGTTGATCTACAAAAAAAAAAAAGGAGGAAAATACAAGTGAAGGAGAAATTGTTACCCGCAAGACGTTTGGACCTGGAAGGTATTAAATCTTGAATTTTGAATGTGTTGTAGACCTTTATTTCTAGATTCGGAATCATCAAGAGGATTGTGATTTCGTTGTTCCTACGTCAAGACACGAGATTTTTAGTAAGTCACACAAATCTGAAAATTTTTAGCATGACAGAATCTAGAGCTAACTTCAAAAAATCGTCTAGAAATATTCTGAAGGTATTAAATTTTGAATTTTGTATATGTTAGAGATCGAAAAGTCTAGTTTATGCAAAATCAAACGGTTCATGATTTTAATTTTTCTACAATGAGATATGAATTTTCTACGACGGACATGTCAGGCTGTAAAAAAAAGTGACGAATTTTTAGAATGACAGAATCTAGAGTTAACTTCCAAAAATCATCTAGAAAGATTATGAAAGTATTAAATTTTGAATTTTGGATATGTTAGAGATCGAAAAGTCTAGTTTATGAAAAATCAAACGGTTCATGATTTCGATTTATCTACAATGAGATATAAATTTTCTACGACAGACATGTCAAGCTGTAAAAAAGTGACGAAAATAAATAAAAAAGGAGGAAAATTACCTTGAGTATGCCTTTTTCGTCGTAGGCTCACAATCTGTAATTGAAGATAAAAATATGGAGACAATGTATCTATTTATAGATGTCATGTGGTGGGATAAAATCCTTCTCCCAGTTCAATTACAAATTCTTTTTGGCTTGGGCAATAAAACATATACATGAATATGAAATTGAGTAGGATTACAATTCCTAGTTGAATTATAATTCCATTTTGGTTTAGGCAATAAACCATATATAGGAATATATATATATATATATATA